>NC_060279.1:101809336-101846045 GCF_021613505.1 Equus quagga | reverse complement strand
CTGTGCTGACAGGGCAATCTTGTGACTATTGTAAAAGGGACATTTCAATCATATGTGAAACACCCTGTTTGGGGGTATATAACCACTCTGTGCACCCCACTTCTTCGGTGCCCTTTCTTCCTTTGGGAAAAAAGGCCCCAGGCCATGGTTCTTCATAAAGCTTTGTTTAATTTTCTCTTGCTATTCTGTCTCATGTGAATTTAATTCGTTCTCTGGCCAGACAAACCAACATTTGGGAAGAGGAAATGTCTTCCTCCCCTACAATAGGAATGACGACCTGAGAGAGGAGTGTATCTTTGGATGAACACAACTGCTCATTATCTGAATAAAACATGAATAATATTTCCTGTGGAGTTGGAATGCTGCAATTGCCATGAATACCATCAAAATCATAGAAATTGAGATGGGACAAAGTGGTTAATATTCCCAGACACTTATATTGTCCAGGAGGAAGGCAAAGGCATTTATAACTCTGGGCGCTAATGTGTTAAAATAAATATTTGTGATTTTTTTTAGCTTAAATAATAATAAATCAGAGCACATACTTTCCAAACTAGAAAAACAATTTGGATTGTAAATGAAGAGAAAGCATTTTAAAGTACTGGGTAAAGAGTAAATGAGGCAAAGAAAGGCACAAAACCCTAATGCATCAACTATTATATTAAATTAGTGTGGACTAAGCTTTCAACTTAGAAGGAAATTTTTTTTTTTTAACTTTTTAAGTCCATAGTAGTCAAGGACTTATTTTTAATGCTGAAAAGTTAATTGTGGTGTCAGGGGAACAATTTCACTGTTCTCTTCCAACAAGAACAAAAAATTTTCAAGTGGTTTCTGAATTTTTAAATTAAAACCCAAACCCAATATGATGATTTCACTTTGGTGATCACCGTCTTTCTCATCTCAAACACGCTCGGCTGTCTCTCTGGCTCCCAGTAGGGATGGAAAATACCCCCAGGCTTTTGGCCATGACTCCCCACCCAGTACCCCCTAGAAGGAAATTTTTAATGGCTCAAATTGCCTTTCAAGAAGGCTTTAAATTTTTTCATCAAGAGATATTATTTTTTAGAGCTATTTTAGGTTCACAGCAAAAGTGAGCAGAAAGTACAGAGTTCCCATGTACCTCTTCACCCAGACGCACACTCAGCGACCCTGCTTGAGCATCTGCATCAGTGTGGTGCGCGTGTTACAACCCAAGAACTAACGCTGACTCATCGTTATTAAACAGGGCGCATAGGTTATATTAGAGTTCACTCTTCGTGTTGTACTTCCTATGGGTTTTGACAAAACTATAATGTCGTGTATCCACCATTACAGTTTCATACAAAATAGTGTCACTGCCATAAAAATCCTCCATGTTCCACCTCTTCATTCATCCCTCCCCGCTAACTCCTGGCAACCACTGAACTTTTTACTATTTTCATAATTTTACCTTTTCCAGAATGTCACACAGTTGGAATCATACAACATGTAGCCTTTTCAGATTGGCTTCTTTCATGTAATAATATACATTTAAGTTCCCTCTAAGTCTTTTCATGGCTTGATAGCTCATTTCTTTTTAGCCTGCGTACTATTCCGTTGTCTGGATGGACCACAGTTTATTTATCCATTTGATACCGACCCTGATATCAGTTTCCCCACATTAAACCCAGCATATATGGGGTTAAAACCAAAACACTCATTCCCTGCTTACTCTCTGGCTTCCTGGCTCCAGAATCCACTATCCTCCATGGAGACAGACACCGTCAAGGACAAGCACCTGGACCATCTCCTCCCACAAAGAGATACGGGCTGGTGGGAAAGCTGCTGACCAGCAAGGTCATGGGCTCCCTCCTCTCTGCAAGTGTCTCAAGGCCAAAGACAGGCTGGTGGGAAAGTTCTGACCAGCAAGGCCATGTGCTCCCCATCCCCTACCTAAAACCCCAAATAAAAACCCTTCCTTTTAGCTTTTAGGGGAATTTGGGATTTCAGTGTTAGCTGCCCTCTCTCCTTGCTCAGTGCTGTGCAATAATAAAATTCCTACTTTCTTCCACCACCCCCGGTGTCAGAGATTGGCTTGCTGTGCAACAGGTAAGCGAACTCACTTCAGGTTCGGTAACACATTCACCTATTGCATTTCCCTAATCATGTCTGGTGTTGAGCATCTTTTCATATACATATTTGCTGTCTGTATATCATCCTTGGTGAGGTGTCTATTCAATCTTTTGTCCATTTTTTATGGAGTTATTTTCTTATTGTTGGGTTGAGAGTCCTCTATATGTTTTAGATTATAGTCCTGAAGCAGATATATCATTTGCAAAAATTTTCTCCCAAACTGAGGCATGTCTTCCTATTCTATTGACTATTTTTCATGGAGCAAAAGGTTTTAATTTTAATGAAGTCCATTTATCAATTTTTTTCATGGATCATGCCTTTGGTGGTGTATATAAAAAGTCATGGCCCAAAACAAGTTCATTTAGATTTTCTCCTGTGTTATCTTCTACAAGTTTTGTAGTTCTGTGTTGTAAATTTAGGTCTGTGGTCCATTTTGAGTTAATTTTTTTATGGAGGATGTAAGGTCTGTGTCTAGATTTATTTTTTTGCGTGTTGATGTCCAGTTGTTCCAGCACCGTTTGTTGAAAAGATTATCCTTTCTCCATTGAATTGCCTTTGCTCATTTGTCAAAAATCAGTTAACTAAATTTGTATGCGTCCATTCATTTCCGAGCTCTCTATTCTCAGATCAGTAGATCCGTTACATTGATCTATTTGTCTATTCTTTTGCCAGTACCACCCTGTCTTGATTTCTGCAGCTTTATCGTGAGTCTTGAAATCAGATAGTATCAGTCCTCCCATTGTTCCTCTCTTTCTATATTGGGTTGACTATTCTGGATCTTTTGCCTCTCTATATAAACCTTAAAATCATTTTGTTGATATCTACAAAATAACTTCCTGGGATTTTTGATTGGGATCTCATTGAATCTATATATCAAGTTGGGAAGAACTGACATCTTGACAAAATTCAGTCTTCCTATCCATGAACATGGAAGATCTCTGTATTTGTTTATTTCTTCCTTGATTTCTTTCATCAGAGTTTCACAGTTTTCCTCATATGTATCTTATACATATTTTATAGGTTTTTTTACCTAAGTATTTTGTTTTTTTGATGCTGATATAAATGGTATTGTATTTTAATTTCTAATTTAATTGTTATTTCTTGTATATAGGAAAGCAATTGATTTTTGTACATTAACCTCGTGCCCTGCAACTTTGTTATAACTGCTTATTAGTCCCAGGAGGATTTTTATTTCTTTGTTTTGAAAGGTTTTTGGTTCAATTCTTCAGAATTTCTACATAGACAGACATGTAATCTGCAAACAAAGACAATTTTCTATTTTCCTTCTTAATCTGTATACCTTTTATTTCCTTTTCTTGACTTATTGCATTAGCTGGGACATCCAGTAGGATGTTAAATAGAAGTGATGAGAGGGGACATCCTCGCCTTGTTCCTGTATTAGTGGAGAAGAATTCTAGTTTCTCACCATTAAGTATAGTGTTAGCTGTAGGTGTTTTTTGAAGATGTTTTTTATCAAGTGGAGGAAGTTCCCCTCTATTCTTGGTTTGCTGAGAGTTTTCATCATGAATGGGTGTTGGATTTCTATCAAATGCTTGTTCTGCATCTATTGATATGATCATGTGATTTTTCTTCTTTAGTTGGTTGATGTGATTGATTACATTGATTGAGTTTTGAATGGCGAACCAGCCTTGCACGGGTCACTTGGCTGTGGTGTATAATTCTTTTCATATATTGTTGGGTTCAACTTGATAATGTTTTGAGGATTTATGTATCTCTGCTCATGACAAATATTGGTCTATAGTTTTCTTTTCTTGTAATGTCTTTGTCTGGTTTTGATATTAAGGTAATGCTGGCCTCATAGAATGAGCTAGAAGGTAAGTCCCTCTACCTCTATCTTCTGAAAGGAATTTTAGAGAGTTGGTATAATTTCTTCCTTTAATGTTTGGTAGAATTCACCAGTGAAGCCACTGGATCTGCTGGGTTTTATTTCTGTTTTGAAAGGTTATTAATTATTGACTCAATTTTTTAAAAGATACAGATGTAATCAGTTTGTCTAATTTACATGGCTCATTGTGTAAGTTTTGGAAGGTTATGTCTTTCAAGGAACTGGTCCAATTCATCTAGGTTATCAAAATTGTGGGCACAAGGTTGTTCTTAATATTCCTTTATTATCCTTTTAATGTCCATAGGATCAGTAGTAAATGGTCTCTCTCTTATTTCTGATATTAGTAATTTGTGCCTTCCTTTTTTTTTTTTTAGCTTGTTGGTGTTATGGACTGAAATGTGCTCCCCGCCCCTCCAAATGTGTATGTTGGATCCCTAACCCCCAATGTGACTGTATTTGGAGATGGGACCTTCAGGGAGATACTTACAGTTAAATGAGGTCATAAGGGTGAGGACCTAATCTGATAAGACCAGGGTCCTTATTAGCAGAGGAAGAGACATCAGAGACAACTCTTTCCACACACACACAGAGACCACATGAGGGCACAGCAAGAAGGCAGCTACCTACAGGCCACCAGAATCCAAGCCTGACAGCACCTGGATCTTAGACTTCTAGCCTCCAGAACTGTAAGAAAATAAATCCCGCTGTTTAGGGCACCCAGTCTGTGTTCCTTTGTTATGGCAACGCTGGCAGACTGATATAGTTTGCCTGGCTAGAGTTATCAATTTTATTAATTCTTTCAAAGAACCAGCTTTTGGTTTTGTTGATTCTGTCTATTAATTTTTTGTTTTCGTTTTCACTGATTTCTCTTCTAATTTTTATTATTTTTTTCTTCTGCTTACTTTGTTCTTTTTTTTCCCTAGTTTCCTAAGGTGGAAGCTATATTACTGATTTTTAAATATTTTTCTTTTCTAATCTATGTATTCAATGCCATAAATTTCCCTGTAAGCATTGCTTTCACTGCATCCCACAAATTTTGATGTTATATTTGTATTTTGATTTAGTTCAAAATATTTTTTTATTTCTCTTGAGACTCCTTTTGAATCTACATGTTATTTAAAAGTGTGCTCTGTAATCTCTAAGTATTTGAGGATTTTCCCATGATCGCTCTGTCGTTGACTTTGAGTTTAATTCTATTGTTGTCTGAGGGCAGACAGTGTATGCTTTCTATTTTTTTTTAATTTTTAAGTTCTGTTTTATGGCCCAGGATGTGGTGTGTCTTGGTTCCATGTGAGCTTGAAAAGAATATGTATTCTGCTCGTGATGTTTTTTCTGGGATTAACATGATTTATTTCCGTATCAGTCTTAAAAGTTGCTGAGTTTGGGCAAAGCCAGCATGGTTGATAGTGTGTACCTCTAATTCCGATGTGTGTTTTCCAACACCACCAAACAATTCTCCAGTTCTCAGCAGACACTGATTGGGTGTCCTACAAATTTAACTCAATTCTGACGCCATCTGCCTGGAGACAGCATCAGGTCCCACAGGTTAAGGGCTCAGTCCCACAAGAGTGCCCACATTTCAGACACCAATTCTGAGTCTAGATTGTCGCCTGTGCTTCTGATCAACTGACTATAAACCAGGGGTTTCCATAACCCTCCTTGGAGTTGTTCATTTGTTAGAATGGCTCACAAAGCTCAGGGAAACATTGACCTTCATTCACCAGTTTATTAGAAAGGACGTTATAAAGGATAGAGATGAACAGCCAGATGAAGAGGTGCGCAAGGAGAGGTCTGGAAGGGTCCCAAGTGTAGGAGCTTCTGTCCCCGTGGAACTCAGGTGTGCGCCCTCCCAGCATGTGGATGCCTTCACCAACATGGCAGCTCATCAAATCTTGTTGTTCCAGAGTTTTTATAGAGTTTAATCTGTGGCCACAAGCCCCCCACCAATTTCCCTTCCTAGAGGCCAATGGGTGGAGTTGAAATTTCCAACCTTAAATCACTTGATCTCTCTGGTGATCAGTCCCATCCTAAGGTTATCTAGGGGTCCTGCTGTAAGTCACCTCATTAACATAAACTTAGGGGTGCTCCAAAAGGGCTCCATATTAATAACAAAGACACTCCTATCAGTCAGGAAATTCCAAGCGTTTTAGGAAATTTGTTCAGGAACCAGGGACAAGGACCAAATATTTCTTATTATACCAAGTACCTTTGATATAATGCGGGGAAAATGACACTTTACCTCTATGATCTTCTTCCTCAACTCCCGTAACTCCAGTCTAATCATGAAAAATTGTGAGTTAAATTCCCATAGAGGCACAGCCTACAGTACACCTGACCAGTACTACCCAAAACTGTCAAGGTCATCAAAAACAAGAAAAGTCTGAGAAACTGTCATGGCTAAGAGGACACGACAACTAAACGTCGTGTGGCATCCTGGATGGGAGTCTGATACATAAAAAGGGCATTAGGTTAAAAACCCAGGAAATCTAAATAAACTATGAGCTTCATTCAATAATAATGTATCAACATTGGCTCAGTCATTGTAACAAAGGTACCATATAATGTGAGATGTTATGCGTATGGGAGAGGTATATTGTAACACTCTGTACTATCTGCTCGTTTATTTTGGTAAATCTAAAACTATTCTAAAAAACATAAAGTCTATTATTAATTTAAAAAATCAGGGCTCTCTCAGAGTTTACAAGCGTGATTGCGGACAGAGGATATTCCAAGAAAAGTGTGAGGATAGAGAATCACATCTATCGTGCTGTTGTTTGCAGGTAGGGGAATTGGGACTCTCAGATATGAACTCTTCTGATGAGGTTCAAGGTCAATCTTTTGAAAGTATCATTTCCAGGGAACCAAATCTCCGATTCCTATATGTGGACTAATTTAAATGGGAGGACAGGAGGAAAAACAGTGTTAATCTGTTAAGTATGGGTATAGTTAATGAGTCCATTGCAGTATGTGAGAATGTCTGAACTGACCACATTGGAATCTTCCACAGCCCCTGCCATGTATGGAATTCTCATGGATCTTCTAGCTGTCAATGCAAATAACCAATAAGCAATCTCTAGATGACACAGATAGGTGAGTTTTACTCGAGCCAAGCTGAGGACTAGCCCAGGAATGCAGGAAGGAAGAAAGTGTTCTGGGGAAGCATAGTCTTCAGGACAGCTTTATACCTTTTAGAACAAAGAACCAACGTGGAACATGCCCGGGATACATATTCAAAGACAGATTTAGATGCAGATTAGCAGGTCAACGTGAGCCTGATGTCCAGAAAAGGAAACATCTTCAGGAGTACCGATACTGGCGTAGTAGGAGGGAAGTATACATCCTTATCTTCAAGGAGTGCACTCTTTGACTTTGAGATGATGTTTAACCATCTTTAATGGTTAAAGCAGATATACAAGGTATGTTTGACGGGCCGTGAGTCTGGTTTCTTTAGTTCAGGTTAAATCAGATTTAAACCAGAATAGCTGCTACCCCAGATACCTCAATATGTGAAAATTTCTTATCACAGTTATCGTCTCATAGAGGAAGAGCTGAGTGACCTTGTAGGTGAGGATCAGAGAGTTGTCAAAGCCAAAGGTAAACCCTTGAACCATGGAAGGCTAAGTTCCTCTGAAATTTTTGTAATATTAGATTCAATAGTCCATTTGCCCACTCAATCAGGCAGGGCAAGAGAAATTCCCCAGGTGCAGAAAAATCATTCTGATAGAAATTTAACAACAGTAGTAGTGGTGGCCCTTTTACATGGGAAAGCTTTGATGCGACAAGAGAAAATGTGAGTGATGATAAGACATAGGGAGATGAATAAAACCTAATTGCCAACGGAGAACCAGTCCTGCTGGAGGTGGCCCTTTTCCTTGCCCCACCTTTATAGCTTTACAGGATTGTCTTGGGCAGATGGGGCGAAAAGATACCATTTGCTCCAGGTAAGGAGTAAAAGTTTCCGCTGATGCCAATGGAGGAGCTGCCCTGGTTTTTCTTTCCCATTTCCTGGAAGCCATGGACTAAATTTCAGGCATGGGGTTGAAGAGAGGCCAAACGACCATCTGCATGTCTCCCAAGTTGGTCCAGGTGCATGAAACAACCAGCTTGTTTCCAGTTGGCCTTTTGATCTTAGGGGCTTTGAGCTGAGATGCTTTCATTTCCTCTATTCGAGGGGCAGGTGGGAGGCAGAGCAGCTGTAACCCTCGGTCTGGCCGTAGTGGAACTGGGGCAGACTTAGGAGCTGCTAGCCTAGTGTGCTTATCAGCTAGTGGGTTCCCTCTTTGCTTTGGGATCTTATCGCTCCCTTGAGCTTCTACTTTAAATATGTCCACTTCCTTTGGTGATAATAAATCTTCTAAGTGACCAGCCACCTGTTTCCCATCTTCAATTGGTGTTCCAGTGCACTCACAAGTCCTCTGACTTTCTCCAACATCCCCGTCGTGTACTTCCTCAGAAGCAGATCTGCACATATGGAGATCTTCTCTTATTCTTAAGTAAAGTGCAGCCCTTGGTGATAATGTGAGTTCTGCTCTTTGAGATGATTTGGTGTCAGCAGAGACTCATTCCATGGGATTTTGGAAACCTGTACTGGCATATCCTGCCTGGAATGTTCCTTCTGCGGTGAGGAGGTAAGATCCATCAACAAAGAGGGGGAGGTCTGGGTCTGTGAGGGGAACCCCTGAAACGTCAGCATGAGGAAGGGTTAGTGTTGAGGTGGCCGCAATGCAGTCACGTGGTTGGCCTTCAGCCAGGAAAGGAAGAAGAGCAGCAAGGTCAAGATTTTAGGGGATAGTTACGTGAGAAGGAGAAAGCACAAGGATCTCAAGAGAGGTGAGGTGTTGAGGTAAGAAAACATTCGGTGTTTCAGTGAGGAGAAGGATCTGGGCAGCGTGAGGTACATAGACTTCAGGGTCTGACCTGGCACAAGGTCAGCTGTAGCTTGAACCCATTTCACTGTTGCCCAAATGCTCAAAAACAAGAAGGGAAGGCTTCAGCTGCAGGGTCTGCAGTGAGGCTAAAATAGCCAATGGGCCTTGGTTTCCGTTACGCTTCTGAGACAGGGCACCCGAAGCATGTCCTTCTCTCTCATGAATGAACAGGAAAAGGGGCAGGGGTAGTCTGGGAACCCCAAGGTGGGGCAGAGAAAAGGGAGGGTTTAGGGATTCAAATGCCATCACGGAAATGGGGTCCCATTGTGGAAGTTCAAGCTTAGTCTCCTGAGTTATGCCACACGGAGGGGACGCCACAGCAGAAAAATTAGGAATCCACTTCCGACATTATCCAATTAATACTAGAAAGTCCCAGAGTTGTCTTTTTGTTTCAGGCAGAGGGTAATTCAGGATGGCCTTGATAGTTCTGAGGACAAGGTTTTTCCTCAGGGGAGGTGTCCTGTCCTGAATAATGTACCTGGGGACAGCAAAGTTGTATTTTGTCCCTTAAAACCTATGTTCTTTGCAAGCCAGAGCTTCTAAAAAGTATCAGCTGTCTGACTATGAGTTACCAAACCTCATAGAACAAAGAAGGTCATCCACATACTGAATGAGGGTTGAAATTATAAGGGAAGACCAAATTCTTTAAATTTACACTTAATGTCCAGGCAAAATCAGTGGGAACTTGTGACTTTCCGAGTATACTGTTCATTTCCCATGTAAGGCGAATAGGTGTTGGGAGCTGTGATACAGGGGTGTGCTGGAGAAAGCAGAGCATGAGTCAACAGGAATGAAATAAGCAGTGTCAGAGGGTATGGGACCAAGGGTAGTGTTGGGGCTTGGGAACAAAAACAATGTGGTTTTGCAGTTTTATTTATGACTCACAATTCTTGGACCAATTGGCAGCCCTTTCATTTAGGGTTCTTTACAGGCAGAAGGATGTGTTACAGGGGCTGGTTGTGGAGGTCAGAAGCCCCTTGTCAAGGAGCCGGTGAGGTTAGTTGTGAGACCATAAATTGCCTCTGGTTTTAGAGTATTAGGTTAGTTTAGGGAGAGGCATAGTAAGGTGTCTATCTACCATTAAAGGCTCTGTTCACCAGATGTATCCTACATCTGTCTTTCCTTGAGACCAAAGTGAGTCAGGGACATGAATGAGCATGTCCTGAAGGTGGGGATTATCAGGGGCTTAGTGAGCTGAGAGGGGTCAGGAAACTTGGGCAATCTGTCAAAGCTGTGAGAGGGCAAAAGGAACAGAGAGGAGCCTGGAACTGCAAGGTTAGTCCCTTGGATGAACATGAAAATTAACATTACAATGAGAAATTAAATCTCTGCCCAATATATTAAAAGGTGTTGAGCTCAACAAAAAGGTTATGTTGAGCATCATGGGGCCCAAGAGATACAGAAAGGGTTTTATTTTATTTATTTATTGTTTTGTGACTGAAATTTTTTTAAATTATTTTATTGAGGTCTTAATGGTTTATAACATTGTGTAATTTCAGGTTACATTATGTACATTATTATTTATCAGTTTCTGTATAGACTGCATCATGCTCACCACCAATAGTCTAATTTTTATCCATCACCATATAAATGTGCCCTTTATCCCTTTCACCCACCCCCAACCCCCTTCCCCTCTGATAACCACTAATCTGTTCTCTTTGTCCATGTGTTTGTTTATCTTCTAAATATGAGTGAAATCATATGGTGTTTATCTTTCTCTGTCTGGTTTATTTTGCTTAACATAACACCCTCAAGGTCCATCTGTATTGTTGTGAATGGGACGATTTTGTCCTTTTTTGTGGCTAAGTAGTATTCCATTGTGTGTGTGTGTGTGTGTGTGTGTGTGTGTGTCTGTGTATGCCACATCTTTATCCATTCATCAGTTGGTCACTTGGGTTGCTTCCACGTCTTGGCTATTGTGAATAATGCTACAGTGAAAACACGGGTGCATAAATCTTTGTATTGTTGATTTCAGGTTCTTTGGATAAATACCCAATAGTGGAATAGCTGAATCGTATGGTATTTCTATTTTTAATTTTTTGAGAAATCTCCAGACTGTTTTCCATAGTGGCTGCACCAGTTTTCATTCCCACCAGCAGTGTCAGACAGGGGATTTAGAAGGGGTAAATCGTGTGGTTAATTATCTAGAGATGTTCTGTGAACTTTGAGGAATTACGGTGGGGAATTGTGAGGTGTGGAGGGTGGAGTAGATGGCTCCAGTGTCTACCAGAGAGAAGGTGGACTGCCCATTGGCTGAAATTATAATTTCATCCCACGTATTCAAGGGCATCTGGGGGAAGCCAGGAAAAGATTCCTTGGAGGGAGTCACTGGAACTCCTGTAATTGTCCTTTTCTTTCTTTAAAACTGGACAATCTTTAGTCCAGAGTCCCTTTTCCCTGTAGTATCTACAAGTATGTCTCTATTAAAGATTTCGGTAAAGTGGAGGCTAGCCCTAAGGCCTTGGGACAATTTTCCTTGAGTTGTTTACGTTGAAGAGTCATGAGTTTACATTGTGTAGATTTAGTATTTAGTTTTATCAGCCATTGCCTCCTCATGGTGCTGCACGAACACGTGGATTTCAGAGAGAAGAGTCCCTTGCCAGTTAAGAGGGTGTTTCTGAATAGTCTCTCTCAGTTCCACATGGAACCTATTAGCAAAGTGAGTACTCAAAGCAGACGCCATATGGTTATGCAAGGTTAGACCCAAGTGATCCTTCCATACATTTCCTAAGCAACGCCTATAGTTAGAGACCAGTTCTTCTCCTTGTTTTCTGCACTCTTCAATCTTTAATCAGTCTATTTTGGATGAGAAGACTGCAGGGAAGGAATCCAAGAGCTTCTCTCCAATCCCCTTAGCTCTGCGTTAGGCCAGGGGTGAATCTTGATTTAACTGTAACCCTTCAGTGACTCTGACCGATTTGTCCTTTCACGCCATAAGGAGACATCTCCAGGACCCACCAGAAGTTGGACTAACTGGCGGAGTTCTGAAAACCATGGAGAACATGCCCCTAAAATTAATCTTAGTTGTGTAGCAAATTCTTCTCCGTTCTTCTCATGGGTCGGGGAAGTCTTTTATTATAGCGTGTCAGTCGGATCAAGACCAAGGCTTTAAAATGACTTGTTTGGCAGTAGAGTTCCTTCAAGTTTCCTGCTCTTCTCTGGGGTCTGAGAACTAGGGGAGCAAGACCAGCATCTCGAATAACAGTAGAAAACTGGGGACAGGTTCAGGGGAGGCGAGTCCATACAAGGAGGGTCAGAACATAATGATGTGGGAGACAGGAGCAAGGTTGGAGGAGAGGAGGGATAGGGAGAGGAAAAGGAGGAGACAATTGTAGTCCCAAATAGCCCTTAGTGAAATTCTACCTTCCTCTTTTTTTTGAAATGTTGGACTGAGTTCGTGCTGTAGTGACAGAGCGTATAATCAGCAGCAGAGAAGGAAGGAGGGCATGCAGTGGAGTGAGAAATTCCCCTGGGATTAAGTTAGCATTCACACAAGCAAAAGAGCTTTCACAGAAGAGCTGGGAAGATCGTCTCTCAACCAAAAGGAGCTTGGAAGATTCCTGCTCGACAGAAAGAGTCAGAGATGAGATACCCACCCAAGAGCCAAAGAAAGAAGTTTTCATTCAAAGGGAATCAAAATAACTCCTTACCGTGCTACAACAAGCAAATGTCCAGAGCACCAGATTAGGGCTTGTGACTCATCGTGTGGATCCAGATTTTCCCAATGAGGAAAGGACACAGAAGATATAAGAAGCTGGCATGAATACCTGGGGAAGACAGAGGGACCTGAGGGGCAGTCAGCACTCCATCCAAATGATGGCACCAGAAAACTGTCCAAAAAACAAACCCAAACTTAAGTCAGGAAAGACTACTCAACAAGTCTGTTGCAATCGACAGAATGCTCCAATCACAGATCTATAAGCACCTCAAAAGGCTGGGGAAAGTGGCAGTTGTCCTACAGGGAGGAGCAAACAAGGCTAGAAAGAACTGGTTGTAGGGGAGGGGAGGGAGATGAGCAAGTCATGTGGTCAAGCAACTGACCAGGAAGTGTTTTCCTTTGCAGTCAGCCAGTCCTCAGAAGGGGCTACGAGGAGCTTCTTCTGCATCCTAATGCTTGCTCAGGCTCAAGGGTGGGCTGATGTTCAAGGGCCTGTGGAGAGGAGAGATGCCTGATGAAAGTCTGGTCAAATCAAGTTAGCAGGTATTTTGTCCAGATTGGCCATTTGTATTTTCTAAAACTTGGACTAGATGGGATCGTACAGAATGTACTCTTCTGTGTGGCTTCTTTCCATCAGCATAATTATCTTGAGAGTTTTCCTGCCTTGGTGGCTCTCCAAAATGCCTTCCACTTTTAATATTTTGCCCTGCTTTCCAATTGTTTTCCAGTGGAAAGGTTGATCTGAAACGACCCAGCCAGCCATCGTTAGAAGTGGACACCTGCTTATCATTTTGATTGTGGACTGTACTCTTATTCTCTTTTTAAAACATCTATGGGAATTTGGGGGACCTGGAATGAGACGTCTTCCTCAAGAGGAGTTAGGTCTGGCTCTGGTGGTCCCTGAGGGCTCCACTCTCATGAGGGCCAGTTTGAACTAAGAGCACACCTTGCCCTGGGGTTTAACTGACTCAGTCTGCTCTGCGGCTCTTAGGATGGTGCTGCCGTCTCCCTACCTGGCAGAGGGCCCGGGCCCTGGCGTCGCTTCCTCCACCTCCATATTGCCAAAACCAAAGCTGGTTTGCCAAAGGGGCCTTGACACTGCTCTTCTGCTCCCCTCTCTGATTTCCTTCTTTTCCTTACAATTTAGTTTCACATTTCCATACCGTCTTTGATCTTTTAAGACTTCTCCCCAGAATTTTTAGTATTTTCAGTGGGATGTCTGTTCTAAATTACTTAGGCTGCCATGACCAGAAATAGAGTTCTAATATTGATTTTTTTTTTAAAGATTGGCACCTGAGCTAACATCTGTTGCCAATCTTCTTTTTCTTTCCTTCTTCTTCTTCTCCCCAAAGCCCCCCAGTACATAGTTGTATATTCTAGTTGCAGGTCCTTCTGGTTGTGCTATGTGGGACGCCTCCTCAGTGTGGCCTGATGAGCAGTGTGCAGGTCTGCACCCAGGATCCAAACCAGCGAAACCCTGGGCCACCAAAGCAGAGCGTGCAAACTTAACCACTCGGCCACAGGACTAGCCCCCAATATCGATTTTTAAATAATTTTAAATCTGAAGTTTTTGGTCATCTGATAAATTTAATCATCCGTTTAACCACCCTCCAAACAAGACAAGACCCATGGAAAACTCTCTCCCTTCAACCCCTCATCCTGAGGTCATCTAAGATTTCAATGAAGGCCCATCATTTCTGGGTAATCGACACTTTGCAATTTACATGGGTTTTGCTGTTACCTCTTGTTCTTGAGTCTTTCTTGGGTTCATTTTTGTTATTGTTCTTTTCGTGCTGATTTATATTTTCCTATAATTATTTTAATATCATTTATGGGTGGGATATTTTCTGAGTCCTTGAATATTTGAAAAAAGTCTTTATAATACCACTAAGTGTTCGTTTCTCAGTTCAAAACAATTTCCCACCAAATTTTGAAGATATTGCTTGTCTTTTCTCTTCTCATTGTTGACGATGAAAAGACTGATGTCGGGGGCTGGCCCCATGGCCTAGTGGTTCAGTTCGCACGCTCCGCTGCAGGCGGCCCAGTGTTTCGTTAGTTCGAATCCTGGGCGCGGACATGGCACTGCTCATCAAACCACGCTGAGGCAGCGTCCCACATGCCACAACTAGAAGGACCCACAATGAAGAATATACAACTATGTACTGGGGGCTTTGGAGAGAAAAAGGAAAAAAATAAAATCTTTAAAAAAAAAAAGAAAAGACTGATGTCAATCTTACAGGCATTCTTTTGTAGCTGACAATCTTCTTCTTCATTTTTTTTTTTTTTTTTTACTGAAATCTCTTAAGCAGTCACTTTTGCCCTTGGTGGATCTGCAATTTTACCATCGTAAGTCAAAACTTGAGAGTTTCTTTGTTATTTAATTCAGCAGACCCTTTCAACCTGAGAGCTTAGATCATTGTTCAATCTAGAAAATGTCTTTTTAAAAAAGTTTCCCCTCCTCCATCTGTTCTTCTTTCTTCCCAGATCTGTAATTCGATGGACTCTCTGACATTCTTATGAAAGTCATCCCTCTCCCCGACCAGA
The DNA here is from genome assembly GCF_021613505.1 of Equus quagga. NCBI lineage: Eukaryota > Metazoa > Chordata > Mammalia > Perissodactyla > Equidae > Equus > Equus quagga. The sequence goes on along the minus strand of NC_060279.1, from coordinate 101,830,978 downwards.
AATGAAGAAACAGATATTCTCCCGGATTTTCTCCTAATATCTGAAAAGTCTTATTTACTTTTATTACTAGCATAGTCCTGAATTTTAAAATATTTTTAAAGAAGTCCAGTCTTTGAAAATAGAAAATCATCTTTTGCCACATTAAATTTCTACTGTATTATTTTTTCCCCTTTAATGTAAATGCCACTTTTTTCATAAAAGTCTACATTCAAATTGCTTTATTTCTTTGAATCACATATCCATATATAATTCAATTCTACTCTTTTAAAATTACTATAGTTTAATAATATTTTTATGCTAAGAAGAATCTTTTTATGCTAATGAAATCCTCTTCATTATTCCTTATTTTCAAAGGATTGCTATTTCCTTCCCAATCATTCTTTCCATTGAAATTTAGAAATCCCTTTTCAAGTGCCAAGAAAATAATTCTTTAAAATTTTTCAGGAACTTGATGGTTAGAGTGGTTGGGCTGATGTCTCTTGTCTGTGGTGTGGAATAGGAAACAGCACCTCTTTGGTTACTTTTTTTTTTTTTAAGATTTTATTTTTTTCCTTTTTCTCCCCAAAGCCCCCCCGTACATAGTTGTATATTCTTCGTTGTGGGTCCTTCTAGTTGTGGCATGTGGGACGCTGCCTCGGCATGGTTTGATGAGCAGTGCCATGTCCACGCCCAGGATGCAAACCAACGAAACACTGGGCCGCCAGCAGCGGAGCGCGCGAACTCAACCACTCGGCCACGGGGCCAGCCCCCTCTTTGGTTACTTTTAAAATTTCTTTGGGGAGTTTTATCTCTCTTTAGGTTTCTTCTCTCTTTTTCAGCCTGTCATTATAACTTCTAGTGGCTGATTAACGTTTATGTCTATATTTTTAATGTCTTGGTGTATTTCTGTGCATCTTCTAATGGGCTTGTTTTAATGCTGTCTCAGGAGATGGAGAGCCGTCATCATTAATATCTGTGTCTCTGGAATCAGGCACGGCTTTGACTCCTGGCTCAGCTGCTTATTAGCTTACCTCGGCCTCCAAATTTTGGCAAACAGCCTGCTGTGAATTTGAATGAGAAAATGTATATAAATCAATGAGTTACTAGTAATCAAGTTGTGTCTTTTATGCTAGAAGTTTTTCTGATGTCGTTCTTTTCAAAACATGGGTCTCTCTTTTACCAGGGTCTCCACCATAACTGCCTCAAATGACAGTGGCATCAGTTCGGGCTCCACACGTGTGACAGGTCACCCCAACCTGACCCCCAAATTATACCCCAGCATCACATGGCTTCATTGTCCTCTCCAAAGTCTCAAACAATGCACCCAGGCTCGCCAGGACCTCTCTTCTGGGTTCCAGCCTCAGGGGATGAAGTGGAGTCAGCGAGCTGTTCACCAGCATCTCCCATCTTCCTCTTCCCTCTCATACCTCAGCCACGGCACTCAAATGTTCCTGTGTCCACTAGCCGACTTTTTATAATCCCTGGGCTTTTTAATCTTGGAGATGCCTTTCCTTTAACATGAGACCATTTAAAGTTGGGAATTCGATGTGTGTTGTCACTCAATCACCCACAGGGTTAGACTTCAGGTTTAATTTTCGGAAATCTCAACTCAGCAGCCAAAGGAGATGGGATGTCTTTACGACATAGTCATAGAATGTTTCCATCCCTCACCTTGACCTTGAGCTGAGAACTTAAAGCCCTGGGCTCATTTTCATTCTGCAATTTCTCCTGTGTACTTAAAAGGAAGCAACCAACCAATCTATTGCACTTTTTTTTTTAATTTTCACTAAAATGTTCTACAGCAGCAACTTCTTGGCCACCCAGACCGTTACCTCCCAGGCACTTCATTTCAGGTACCCTGCTGACAGGTGCCTCGTGGTGCTCTCTCTCACCCAGCTGTATTACTTGTAGCAAGCCCCACAGACATTCCCCCATCAGGACCAATGCGGCTGGACTGGCCCTTGTGGTTCTTGTTATGATTGCAGGACACACTTCTGGAAAAACTAGCAGGGAACTTTGAAAAATAAGATTTATAACTCACAGTCCCGGAGGGTCCACAGCCTGCCCAAGGACCACATGGCAAGGTCATGGAGAGAGACAGAGAGCCGACCTGGGGCTGTGCCTTTATTGGGGTCTGAGGGTGGGTGTTGGATTTGGAGGGATTACTCATTATTGGCTAATTTGAATCATAAGAGTGGGAATTAGGGCACGGGAGACTGGTGGCAGGGCCACTCAAGTGGTCAGTTACCTAGGTCGCCCAGGCTTTTCTGAAGGGGGAACTGCCTGGGTGTGGGGGGCCGAGTGCCTTATCTGGGTATTTTGCGAATAGCTGTGTCGTACAGCGGACAATATGCTTACTCTGCATGGATGTCTTTTGAAATAGATGCCTTGGCAATCAAAGCTTAATGTCAGGCACTTACACTATGACAGCAATAGTTTTAGTCACTATTTTGCCACTGCATTCCATAAGCAATCGATGTCTCTTTGACCACTGGAAATGGGGTCATGAATGTGTTGAGTCTGGTCCCATCAGAGAACCACTTCCAGATGTCTCTCCTTAAGGTTCCATCCCCCTGGAGCCGTGCACAGGACCCAGACCCATAGCCATCAGTCAGAACTCAGCCGGGGAAGTGGACCTCTATGAGCATTATGGGAGAAGGCATCTTTGATAAGAATTAGACTGTTTGCAACTGTGGGAGGAGCTGGGAGAGGAAGGCCTGAAAGCGGAGGTGGAGTGTCGGAGGAGCCACCAATTCGTCAGTCTGAGAAGCTGTGACCATGCCGCTGCCAAACCAGGACTGCAGAGTGGGAGCTGGCGGAGAGCTCCCCAGAGGGGACTGTCGCCCTTGTGGGTCCACAGCAAAGTACCTGGTGATGGCTCTGGGGCCAGTGCTTGGTCCGTAGGGCCAGAGTTGAGAAGAAAAGCTGGACATGGAGTGGAGGGGAGCAAGGACAAGCTGGAACCCACCGGCTCTTCTGTGTCTGCCTGTCACTGCATCTGACGTGATGACTTTCAGAGAGCGACGGCTGCTGCTTCACTTCCTCCAGCCAAACCCCGTGCAGATTGGTGTTCTGGCCAACTGTCCTACAAAATCATACGGGGACACGGCTTCTGGGGAGGGTGGTTCTAGTCTAACCAAGGTGACACCACATAAACCACCACAACGTCCATGCAGTGGACTTTAGATACGGGGCTATTTAAAGGAATGAACCAGGAAGGGATTTAGGAGGATTAAGAGAAGTTATTATTAGAATCATGATACTTACACGTGTTCAATTGCTCACGAAGTATTTTAGTGGACATTATAGTACTTAATCTTCACTCTAATCTTAAGAGTTATGTTCACTTAATAGTTGGAGAAACTAAGCGATAGAAAAAGAGAGCCAGCTGACGGGCACATGGTCCAGCTTACCTCTTTCCAGTGCTGTGCTCTTTCCTGGATGCAGCAATATGTGACTCCTGGCCTCCCTTCCTATACAGTGTTCTCTCTTTTAGAATCTTGACCAGGTTCAAGGCAGGTGGCCCCAAGAGGCGCCATGCTGGTATGTGGATTATTTTGAACTGTAGAAAATAAAGGCTCAGAAGACTCAGGAAGAACATTTGGCCTTGCCCCAAATTGCCTAAAAGAATTTAAGATAGAAGGCCTGATCCAAGAAGGAGCTAATACCATGAGATAACTATAGTATAACGTAAAATATGTGTGATAGGAAAGGCAGCAACAAGCCCGTCTTATGGGAATTTTGTCCCTTGGGCCACGTTCTCTACAGGGGGCCCAGCAAACAGTTGTCTAACAAACATTTGCTTTTCCAACTCCACGTGAATTGCCTTCCTCCCATTTGAAGTCCCAAATGGCTACCCGCAACATCCTCCTTTGTCTTTAGCTGGAGGTGGTATTTAAGGTGGCGACTTTGGCTGTTGTGGCGAATTGCTCACTTTTCCTGGGTTTCTTCCATGTATACGTGTGATTAAACTTTGGTTTTCTCCTGATAACCTGCCTTTTTAATTATTTGACCAGCCGTAAGAAGCAGAGGGAAAGGTGGGGGAATATTTGTCCCTCTTATCCTATAATCTTGTCGCTCCTTCCCCTCATTTCAGGGATATTCTGATGTTTCCTCCCTCTGTACTTCTTTTTTTCATTTACTCTCCCACAAAATGTCTACTAACTTACAAGATACCCTTTTTCTACAGAACCCATCACCCTCCTTTTCACACTCCTTGCTGATCCCCCAATATTGATCCCAAGGCTCCTCCCTGCCATGGAGCCTCTTCCATGGAAGCACGTAAGCTCTGATGCACAGAAGTCTGCAGATTTGGGTTCTCGCTTTTCCCTCCAGGCGTCAGGTTCCTCATGTTTTGGATGTGGGGACTAGTAGCTATCACCAGGTTGCTCAGAGCGTTGATTAGGGTGCTGGACGCGAGAACACGTCACAAACCCCAAAAGCCCTAGAGAAATGCCTCCAACGGTAGCATTTCCCACGTGATCAGCACATTAGAAAGTTGATGCCAAAGGATCCACCAAATGAAAAGACACTGCTTGAATTTACGGATGGGAGCGGCAGACTTCTTGAATGTGACCAACCCGAGAGGGCCTGGCAGAAGCCGTGCCTCCCCCAGGAAGCATGTACTGATGACAGGCTGGGCGGGAGTAGGTGAGAGGAAAACGGCAGGGAACATCCTCCACTGGCCTGGTTTAGTTCTCTGGGGGGATGGCTTCCGTCCAGGCCTGGGTCCGACCCGGGGGTACCCTGATAGTCCAGACTGAGTTAAGGCCAAACTTTGATCCAGGATGAGAAAGCACATAAGAATAAGAGCCTTTGCGTCTCATAGGTCTGCTCTGAATCCTCATGAAAACTGTGACATTGGCCAGATCTCCATTTCTCTGTGCTTCAGATCCCCAAACTGTAAAACACGGGTGACAGGAGGGTGGAAGACAATCTACAGCATTTGTGAAAGCATTCACTGAAGTATAAAAGGCTTTCCTCCTGAGAGGCGCTCACGTAATGCTACCTGCGATAGGAAATATTTCACCAGATGAGCCCATTTGGCACGAGGAGTGCATCTTATTCATTGACGGAGCCCCAGATCCTGGCACAACGCCAAGGCACAATGCGGCCACAGCAAAAACCTTCTGAATGAATAATACAGTAAATAAAGAGGTCATAAGGTTAGATGTGATCGTGGGAGGAGCAGAAAGCAAACATAATCTGGCACCAGGTGTGCAGCTGGTGAGGATGAGGTGTCCTACCTCCTCTGAACCACAGGCTGTTGTGGGAATCAGTGTCTGTCAAGGGCCATTTGGGACACAGACGCTTGTGGGAATGGCTGAGCCCCAGTCTTCCGGATTCCTCCCCTCGCTGCCTCTTCCAGCTCCAGGCCTGTCATTCTAGGAGACTGCTTCTCAGGCCTCCACAGCCTCTCCTCAGGGCCCCGTTCGGGCCTCACCCTCCTGTCCTGATGCCCTGGGTGAGTCTCAGTGGCCCGGCTCTCTGGCACCTCCCCAGGGAAGCGCCCCCACCCGGCTCTCCCTCCTCCTCTGTAAGTGACACGCTTGGCTCTGGTCCTCTGTGTGGGGGCATCGGTGTCCATGGCTGAACCAATGCTTCTCTTTCTCCCAGGCGGGGAGTTTGGGTCCCTGCCTCTCTGCCTGTACCCAGTGCCCCAGGGCCCAACAAGCACTCAGTGTGAGGACTAATTAACCAAGGACAAGTGGATTCATGATTTATGAGATTAATGATTAAAAGAATAATGACCCTATTGATTACCGGAAATTTGGAAAGTGCCTACTGAATTGATGGGAAGGTATAGACAGCTAAGTGAGTAAATGATCTGATGAATGGATATATTCGAGTCGACCTTTCAGCAGCCTTGACTGCTTCCTCCTGCACCTCCCTTCTCTCCTGCCTTCTTAGACACCACATTCTCTTTGCTCTCCTCTTACCTGCTTACCACCTCGCCCCTTTTCCCTAGTCTGGCGTTCACACTGTCCACCGATGTTAGTTTCCCTACGGCACGGTCATGGCGCCTTTTGTCTTTCCATCTCCTCAAATGAGTTCCCTCATTCTCTTGACTTTGAATTCCATTCATTTCCTCCTGATTTTCAAAGTTACATTGCCCGCTCTCACTTCTCACCAGCACTCTCAGCCCGTATGTCCGATGGATATCTCATAGCCCTCTCTAAGAGAACACTTCCTTCTAAATCTATTCCTTCTCCAGTGTTCCTCATCAGTCAGGACGCCAGAAGTGAGATGAGACAGTGTCTGAGCAGAAGCATGGAGAGAGAGGCATAACAGAGAAGGGAAACCAAGACTTTGAACCCTGGAAAATAATAGATTGGGGGAGCAGCCCATGCCCAGCCCCAGCAAGTCTGGGAGCCTGACTCCAGGTACCGGGAAGGGGGCCCACGGTTTTAAATTCTTTCCTAGACAAGACTGAGCACTGGGGAGAACCTGTATTTCAATATCAGGTGCCCCTCGTACGGGGCTGCCCTGCAGCCTGTGAGTTCACGCACAGTCGGGTGAGCTCATCGTCCTCTGTCAAAGGGCACCTCACTCAGGCCTCGCCCCTCCCTTCCACTCTGCTCCCACAGGCAGTGTCCAGGCCCTGCAGATTCTACACCATCTGGACCATCTGTGGTGGTCCAGGCCACTCTCATCTCCTGCCAGAATTCCTGGGCCAGCCGCCTCCCCAGTTCCTCAGAGAAACCTCCACACCCACCAGCTGTTTCTCACCGTCCTGGCTCCCTTTTCTTTCACTGCAGTCTTCAACTGTTCACCGTCTGTGGGCAGTCAACGCAGTGTGTCTCCCATACCTGCCACCCGTTGAGCCCCACCAGGGCAAGCACCTGGGGTGTCTCATTCCCCTTTGCACCCTGACACTGAAGCAGCAACGAGTGGGTGCTCAGTGCATATTTCCTAGAACATGCGTGAATAAAATGGACATCGGGAGGACGGACAGAGGAATGCACAAATGGATAAACTGACCAGATGAGTGCTGGGTGGGTTGAGGCAGGGGTGGAATGAGAGCTGGAAAGGACGGCAGGAAGCTTGCACAAGTGTGTGATGGAGAAGGGGCTGTGACAGACATCTTTGAGGGGAGTTGCTACCGGTGGGCGTGGGGAGCATTCCTTCAGGCCCTCCCTCCACAGTGAGAAGATCTCTCCCCCATGCCTTCTGGGACCCTCACATGGGTCTCTCAGGCTCCTTAACCGACAGACACAGGACCCGATGCCATCTTCCTCCGCCTCAGTGGCACCAACCACCGGTGGACAGCCACAGAGTCCTGCTCCAATTGGCTATGCGGAAGGTGGTGGGTCTTGGAAGGGATGGTTGGTGTGGTTGGAGGGGGCTGCTCCAGAAATCCCCTCCCAAGAGCCTTAGACCTAAAAACTGAGACCACAGAGCCCTTCAGCCTGAAAACAGGTCGACTTTATCAGTGGGAAGACGACCCGACTCCCTCCCTCAACGGTAGGCGTTGGATGCGGGGAAAGCGGAGGTCGGCTCCAAGGGGAGGTGGATTTTCAGGACTTTCCAACCCTATTTTGTGTAACTACTATGTGTTGAGGCTGTGAGGAAAATAGATGCAGGGAAGTTTATTATTTACAAAGGAAAATAGGAACTTTACAGTAAGAAACCCAGCAGACACCACCTTAAGTAAGTGATCAAGGTCATCATCCCCAGAAATGTCCTGTTGACATCATGGTCCCCCTGCTATGAAGCACTGAGAAGGGTACAACATCAGTCCTGTGGCATCCTTGCCATAAAGGCATAACCTCAATCCAATTGTGAGAAAACATCAGGCAAACCCGAATTGAGGGACGTTCCACAAAATACTTGTAATGATTCTGGTCACCAATTACAATGTGTGTGGACGTTTTTCCCCACACCACCAAGCAAGCCTCTGACATGAACTGGGTGTCCTACAATTCAACTCAATTCTGACTCTCATCTACCTAGAGAGAGCATCAGATCCCGCAGGTTAGGGACTCGGTCCTACACACTTCAGATGCCAGTCACAAGTCCAGGTTCTCACTTGTGATTCTGACCAACGGCCTGTAGATTGGAGGTTCCCATGCTCCCCTCTTTAGGTTTGATTTTTTTTTTTTTTTTTTGAGGAAGATTAGCCCTGAGCTAACTACTGCCAGTCCTCCTCTTTTTTTTTTGCTGAGGAAGCCTGGCCCTGAGCTAACATCCGCGCCCATCTTCCTCCACTTTATATATGGGATGCCTACCACAGCATGGTGTGCCAAGCGGTGCCATGTCCGCACCCGGGATCTGGGCCGGCGAAACCCGGGCCACCAAGAAGCGGAACGTGCGCACTTAACTGCTGTGCCACCAGGCCGGCCCCTCTTTAGGTTTGATTAATTTGCAAGAGCAGCTCACAGAACACACAGAAACCTTTTACTTACTGGATTACTGGTCTATTATAACAGGATGTAACTCAGGAACAGCCAGACGGAAGAGATGCATTGGGCAAGGCATGGGGAAGGGGCACGGAGCGTCACTGCCCTCTCTAAGTGCACCACTCTCCCCAGATCTCCACATGTTCACCTACCCAGAAGCACTCCAGACCCCGTCCTTTTGGGTTTTTCTGGAGGTTTCATTACATGGGCATGACTGATTAAATCATCGGCCATTGGTGACTGACCAACCTCCAACCCCTCTCCCCTCGCTGGAGGTCAGGGGGGTGGGACTGAAAGTTCCAACTCGACTCGCAGCTGGCTCCATTGGCAACCAGCCCCACCCTCAGGTGGGGTCCAAAAGTCACCCTACTGCCATGACAGAAGACACCTTTGTTGCTCCCATCACAGGAAATTCCACGGGTTTTAGGAGCCAGAGACAGGAGGCAGACCAAATATATATTTCTTATTATAAATCACCATATCACAGCTTGACTCTTCAAAAGTGTCAAGGTCACGGAAAACAAGGAAAGACCGAGGAGGCTAAGGCAACAGAGAAGCTAACGGCAATATGGATGCCAGACTGGATTCCGGAACGCAGAGAACATCAGCCGGTGAAATCGAGCCAAGCCCAGGGAACAGCGAATGGCATCGTTCCAAAGCTAATCTTTACTTTGACCGTTGTATTATTGCTGTGCGAGACGTGAACATGAGGGGATGCTGCATGAAAGTGTTTGGGAACTCTCAGCATTTTTTTTGTTTCCCTTCTATAAATCTAAAATCATTTCAAAATAAAAAGTTACAAAAGATAGATGCAGGAAAGGAACATCTCCTGCATCTGTGTGTGTGGGTTGGAAGGTGTGGGGATGATTGGGCGGTTGGAGGGGTCATGAGAAAATCTGGCCAGGAGGTGTCAAAGGTGAATGTGAGCAAGAAAGCCGGAGACGCCATCCAGGAGGCAGACGGGTCTGGAGCTCCGAGGATGGGGCTGAATCTGGAGGTTGGGAATCACTGGTCTCCATGGGAGAATTCACACCCGGGGAGTGAGAGCAAGGACCAGGGAGGTAGAGAGAGGAGCAGGCAGGGCCAGACTTATTATTCCCTGAGGAATAACACTACTTAAACATGGGGTACATTTTGTGTTTTAGAAGATAAGAATCTATATTCATATTTGCTTGTATATGCATAGAGATGCTACAAATCAGTGCTTTTTTCCGCTGGTCACTAAACATTTACCAGCACTCCACTGTATCTACCGTAATTCACTTGACCAGCCCCCTATTAATGTACAATTAAAGTGTTTCCAATCTTTTTGCATCACAAGGAAAAAATGCTGATGTGAATAACTTTATATCTCTGTCATATCTCACATTTGTGGATATATCTACAGGAAAATTTCCAGCACCATAATTGGCACTTAAAAGTTATGAGTATTTGTAATTTTAATAAATATTTCCAAATAGCTTTCTACAGAGGTGATGTCAATTTATGTTCCTACCAGCAACATATGATAATGCCTATTTGTCCATATCCTCACCAGCACAATGTTATCACACTTTTTTTTCATAGCCTGTCTTGATCCATGAAGAATTATGCTTCCTTGTTGTTTAAATTTGCATTTCTCTTAAGATGAGTGAAGTTGAGTGGCTTTTCTTATGTTAAGAGAACTTAGATTTTCCTATTCTATGAACTCTCATATTCTTTGCCCATTTTTTAACTGGGTTGCTGTTTTTTCTTATTGATTTTTAGGAGCTCTTTATATATGTGCAAAATTAATTCTTTGTTATATGAGTAGCAAATATTTTTATCAGTATGTAATTTATGTTTTATTTTATTTATGACTTTTCTTAATGTGAACATTTTTTATTCTTATGACATCATACATAAAAAGACCACCCCAAAGCTGAGATTAATTTTTAATAATGCTCTTCCATACTTACATAGCGTATTTAATGGTTTCCGTGTTTTATGGTTAGGTCATGGCACCATTTGGAATGGATCCTGATTTGAGATGTTGGCTCTGTCTGTCTTATCCTGCTTTGTAGCTCTGTTTCTCAGCCCTGAGGGACCAGTGACCCGAAGCTGGGTCCTTCTGCCCAGAGCCGCCTGTGCCAATAGAATGAGACTAGGTTCAGAATAGCAGAGCAGAAACTTTATTCATTGGTCATCGAATGCAGGAGGCAGAGCTGGGCTCTAAAACACCTTCTCCCCGAAGGGAAGGTGAGCAGAGTTCTTATGGGATGCGGAGGAGGAGGGGTCCCCGAGTCACCACTGGAGGTGGGGGCATTTGGGGCACACGTAGATCTTCCCTTCTTGCATGTGACATCTTTTGCACACGTTTCCTTTTGCTCACGGCACCCCATCGCCACCTTGACCTTTCTGCTTTGGACTGGTTCTGTGGTTTGGCCCTATGACAACGTTCTGCCTTAGTTCTTACAAGCAAGCGCAACTTAAAAACAAAGCATTGGACATGGAAAACACTTCAGGGACTTCTCTGTAGTAGTGACAGCACTACTTCCTGAGAATCGCCTGAAACCTAGTAGATAATAAATATTTGTTGAATGGATGAAAAAATTAGCTCTCCGTCTGCCTACACACCCTCTCCTGAAACCATTATTTTCTGTTGCCTGTGGTTCTTGATTACGTCCCAGGGACCTCCACCCCGTGAGCCTCCATTTCCCTCAGTTCCCACAGGCAGATGCCCTCAGAGCATCTCCCGTGGAGCAACGTGCGCTCACGCTTCTCGGAGGATGAGCAAACTGCCCCTGGTCCCTCCTCAGGCGGGGGCTGCGGTGGAGAAGGCCGCGGGGCTCCATGGCAGCCCTCTGCAGCGCCGGTGTCTGTCTGGAGGTCACCAAACGAGCCTTGCTGAGTTCTTTCTCACCATGTGGGCTGGAAGCCAGAGCATGCTTAGCTCCAGAGTAAACACCCTCCTCTATGTCTGGCCCTGAAAACCATTCAACGTGAACCCAAAAGTCCAAGGAAAAGGCTCTTTCCTCTCGTATTTGAGAACCAAAGCAGATCCGTTTTTCTTGGGGTGCAGTGCCTGGTTCTGGTTTATAGAACGCAAATTACAAACGTAATGTGTGAAGACAAAAGGGAAGATTGGGGGCACGAAGGCAGCCTTTGTGGGGTAAACACCTTGTGTTGTCACAAAATGTAAGTGTCACATAACATAAGGGATGTGGGAGCTGAGCGGCAAAACAGGGAGACTGGGAAGAATACCCAGGTGGCCCCAACTCTCACTGTTCTGCTTCAGAATGTTCTTGTTCCAACAAAACCGAGCCCAGAAGCCCACTTCTGCGCCTCCTGCCCGCTGGCCTCCTCCAGTCAAGAATTCCTCCGTCGATCATACTGGGCAAGGCGTCTCCTCAGATTCCAAAGTTGAAAAGCACGAACGGCTTCTGACCAGGGCATCTGGGTCCAGAACTGCCAGGAAGGAAGGCAGGGGCTCAAATGAAAGACGGCTCCCGCCATGGAGCAAATGGGTCTTCCTGCCACAGGAAGAGCCAGCGCATCCTGAGGAAGCCACAGGCTTTGCAGAGCAGAGCTCAGCCTGGCCCAGAGGGAGAGGATGTGAGTTTGTGATGTTCAGGGTGGAGAGCGTGTCCGAGGCTTCACCTGATTCAGACAGAATGTCAAACAGGCTCCTGGGGAGAAGACTCATAGGCGTGAGGCATGGAGTCAAGAACAGACACCCAGGAGAGAAGCCACGGGGCCAGATGCAGCTAAAATACTTTGTCCGTTTAGACACAGGAGGGTGCATTTGGGCACATGTTCAGCCTGAGTGTGACTGGGGATTCTGATGAAGCGGTGACACGCGGGCAGCCAGAGGAGGGGTGGTGTATGAGTTATCTATTGCTGCATAACAAATTATCCTAAAACCTAGTAGCTGAGAACAACACGCATTTCTCATCTCCCAGTTTCTGCGGGTCAGGAGCCCGGCACAGCTTAGCTGGGGCCTCTGCTCAGGGGCTCCCTGGAGGCCCCAGTCAAGGTGCCAGGTGGTGCTGAAGTCTCCTCTCACGGATTAGTGCCATCAAAATGCACAAGCCTAGAAGGCAATGGAGAGAGTCTGCTAGCAAGACAGAGGTCACAACCTGTTGTAACCCAATCATGGAAACAACTCCCCATCACCTTTGCCATGTTCTGTTGGTTAGAAGCGAGAGCCGTGGAGTCAGGCCCACCTTCCAGGAAGGCAATTATACAAGGGCACCAATAACTGGAGGCGGGGGTGTTGGAGGCCCTCTGAGAAGCCTGCCTCCCACAGGTGGGGCGGTACCTGCAGAAAAAGACTTCAAACTACACTTCCCTCTGGGTCTAGACGGTTCTTAAGAACTATTTAAGGAGACAGCCTTTTAAATGAATTAAATGGCAAAGAAGGAGAGTTACGAAAGTGCCAATCTTTCTAAAAACATTTTAGGACTGATTTCCTAATAGTTTATAAATATTGAACTTAATTTCTAATAAGACTGCCTTTTAAAAGTAGTAATTAATGAAAAATAGGTGATTCACCTGTAATTAATCAAAACCGGAAGTTCCTCCCCTCCACCCTCTACCTGGTCAAATTCAGCGTATTGTGTAAGGGAGAGAGTCTGAGAACGTTCCAGTTACCTATTGCGGTGTAACAGCAAGTCAAAGCTTAGTGATTTAAAACGACGTTTATTTTGCTCACAGATCTCGGTTTTGGACGGGACTCGGCGGGAGCAGCTCACGTCCGCTTCGCTTCCCCACTGGGCGCTGCTAGGGAGGTTTTGACCACCATGGGGCGCAGGAGCCGCCATCCCCGCGGCCGGGAGCGCGGCCGAGTCCCAGCCCCTGCCCCGCCGCGGTGGGTACAGCATCAGCACCGCCCGCGAACCTGCTCCAACAGCAGAGCCGCGGCCCCAAACCAGACCCGCGGGATCCAGATCCGCATTTTGTCAAGAGCCGCGGGCACTTAAAAGTTTGAGGGGTGCTTCAGCTCAGTTGTTCTCAACCTTGGCTGCCTGTTACAATCGCCCCAGGAGCTTCAAAGATTTCTGGCGCGAGGGCACCAGCCCCCAGAGGTTCTGATTTGAAGGAGCCTGGGGTCCGGGTTGTTAAAAGCTCCCCTGGGGATTTTAACGTGCAACCAAGGTTGAAAATCGCTGCGACTCTAGCTCATTCCACACTGTAGGAACCTTGTGGATGAAAGGAGTGTGCTGTGGTGCTGTTCACACCATCCGGGCGTAGACACCGGAGAAGGACAGAAAGCCCCACCCTCAGGGATTTCCCCGGAACGCAAGACCCGGGACCCCAGGGGCCTCCGGGTTATGGTGAAGTCAGGGCAAAGGGGAGAATGTGAAGCACTGAAGGGATATTTCACAAAGTGCTTCAAAGACCCAGGTCCAACACCCACTCTTCACACACAAATTCCAGTTCCCCCGCCCCGGGCTCTGGGACGGTGCTCCCTGATAGGCGGGTGACGGTGCTCCCTGGCCGGCGGGTGACGGTGCCTCCTGAGCTCCACCTCGGGCTCCTTGAGAGCGGGAACTGTGCCGCCTCTCCCCTGCAGGTTGCTCCGTGAAGCCCCTCCACAGCTGCTACACGACCTGGGCAGAGCCCAGCTGGTGGCGCCAGTGACCAGAACTTCAAGAAAGCAGGTCTGGAGGGCAGAGGAACTCAGAAAGGTCAGAGGGACTTTAAAAATGTGCATCCTTCCCCATTTAGACAGCGCTGTGCAGTCCCAGTGCACTTTCCTGTGCGCCATTACATTTTCACAGACCTCATCTGCACTAAAGTAGATTGCTGCAGACCCGGAAAACGGGGACGGGGGGGCAATGGGTGTGCTGGGATTTGCTGGATGAGTCAGGCAGAATCAGAACAGGGAGTCACTTTCCTAAATCCCCTGATTTTCTAAGTGCCATTTCCAGAATGTGGCAATATCCAATTTCTGACCGCTCTTCCCTCACACTGTTTGGGCCCATTTCTGGGAAGTTTATCTTTGTTCTTCCTTCTCCATTCTCCTTCCCAAGTTGAGGGTTTGTTTTGCCATTCTGGAATTCTCAGTTAACCTCTTGCCTAATGTCCACTGACTTACACAATTTCTCATTTTCCATAGAAGATGCACCAGGTATGGAGAAAATTCTGCAGATGCCCTGGCAATGATGCTGCTGATTTCACTATATTGTGCGTTTCTTGAATGTGAGGAATTATTTCCCATTGTATCTCTAGCACTTGAACAAAACATTTGTGGAATGAATGAATCACGAGTGAAGTGAAGGGATCTGCGAGTTACTCCCAGAGAGGGAGGAGGCAGACGCTGAGGGCGCATCCAGCTGTCAGCCCTTGGGCGTGTGCTGGGGCCGGCTCTAACCTCTGAACCCAGAGCTGTGGGCTGTGGTGTAGAAATACCACCAGCACCGCGGGGAGGGGTGGGTCTTCTCTTCTCTAATAATGGGCAACTCTCTGGCCTGTCTTCCCTCTCCCTGCTCCTCTCTGTGGTGCAGAAGAAGGAAGTTAAGGTCTGGATGCATTTCCTGCTCAGACTGAATGCCGTATTGTTCTTTGAAGAACTCAATGAACCTCGACATGTTGGCTCTGAATAAGGGCCTTCCTGCTCCCCAATTTTTCCTGGCAAGTGCCCTTACTCCTCTGGCTCAGAGACCCTTCCTTCCTCCCCAGACAGCTCTCCTCCGTGGGACGTTTGAGGTGTAGGGAGGACATGCTCTGCCTTCACCTCTGCCCTGTCAGGACCAGGCCCGTCCCAGGCCCACCCCACCCTGACCAGAGACCCTTGCCCCCTCCCATTGCTTTGCTCCCACCATCACCCACTTTCCTCCTTGAGACCTGGCCATCCAAGGGCCTGCAGCTCCTGTCCAGGGTGGGGGGCCTGGCTCCCTCGCAGCCCACTCTGCCCCTGGCATCCAGGGTCAGCGTCCAGCATCCACAGTGCAGGAGGCTGTTTACTCCTGGTCCATACTCAGGGCCTTGTGGGGCGCAGGCCATGGCGGCAGAAGAGGCTACCACCTGTGGACACTCGGGACTGGTGACAGGCAGGCGTGCTTCAGGAGCTGCATCCTGTTGTAAAGGAAAGAACGAATTCCTTTCTCCCTTCTCAGATCATAGGGAAGAAACTTTCTTGAGTGCATGGATAAAAAGAAAGAGTGTTACAACTGAACGAGTTGAGACCAGTTCAGGGTTGGGCCCCAGGGAGGTGAAGATGCCCTAAGCGCCCAAATCTTCCCGTTCCTGTTGCCGGCAGGGTATTTAGATCTCCTCTTTCTTCACAGCCCAAGGCCCCTCCCTGAGCTCATCCTGGATCGCATCACAACAAGGCAGCAGACACACATTAAGGATTTTTATATGCAAAACCCTGTGCCACAAGGGACCTTCGGGGGTCATAGTATATATGTTTGCCAAAAGTCACTGAAGTGTACACTCAAAACAAGTACATTTTATTGTGGGTAAATTATACCCCAATAAGTTGATTTTTTAAAAAACTGCATCAGAAGATTGGCAAGAATATTGATTGTCAAAGCTGCATGACTGTTTTCTCTCCACTTTGGGGAATATTTGAAAGTTTCGTAATAAAATGTGCTAGACATAGTTCAGGGAAACATAGTCACACGTTAATGCTTCCACTTAAGTAGCAATTTATTGAACATGCACTATGTGCCACACACTGTGCTGGCGCCAGGCGTCTGGTGACCAGGGCATTCCCGTGCCCGCGTTGTTGGGCATGGCCCAGCGGGAGAGATGGCACTGAACAAATAAATGATAAATGATAAATGACGACTTTCATAACCAAGGCAGACTTTTCAAATTTGAATTTTGATCAAGGTTAAACACACACATAATAGAAAAGGTAAAATAATTCAACAAGCGCTCGTGTCCCCCACTCTCCGCCCCGTGCCTTCTCATCCTTGTTCTGCCCCCAGAACAGCCGCGCTCTCTTTCAGCGGTGACTTCTGCTTTGATCTCCGTGTTTACGAATAGCAGCTTTGTATACCGTCTTGATTCTTTGGTTTTGTCTATTGCCAATTACTTTTCACCAGATGATGGTGAGTTAGCTTCTACCCCCGTCGCACACACACGTTTCCTTCCCCTCCATCTGTCCTCCCAAAGATGTTATTTCACGCTTTTGATTAAAGCAGTGACCGGTGATTATTTTATCATTATTATTAGGAAAATGTTAGTCAGAGCTGAGCTATACAGTATGCTGTGATTTGCATTTTTTTTCTGATGCAAGCTTTTCGTTTTTCTTTACAACTGTAGCTAAAATTTGCTTTTTTGCCCCCTGTGAATAATTTAACCCCCAATATCTCTGTTTTTCTGCTCCAGTCTGAACTGGCTGCTCCTTAAGCCAGCTGCAGAATTCTCAGGCTGGGTCTTCCCTTCACCATCTTATGTTGATTCCCCAACTTTCTCTCTCCTGGTTAACTCCCTCATTTTTTGGTGAAAATATCTTCTAGGAGCTTCTAGAGAAAGAGTGCTTGGGAGGCAATTTTTTCTCTTTTTTTTTTGCTGAGGACGATTTGCCCTGAGCTAACATCTGCTGCCAATCTTCCTCTTCTTTTTCATGTGAGCTGCCACCACGACATGTCCACTGACAGATGAGTGGCGTGCCATTGAGCCCAGGAAATGAACCCGGGCCACTGAAGTGTTGTGTGCTGAACTTTAACCACGAGGCCATTGGGGCTGGCCCAGGAGGTGGTTTTTTTGAGACATTGTACATCTGAAAACATCTAGTCATACATTACTTAACAACAGGATATGTTTTGAGAACAAAGTTAGTAGGCAATTTTGTCATTGTACAAACCTCATAGAGTGACTTATACAAATCTGGGTGCTATAGCCTATTACACACCTAGCCTCTATGGTAGTAACCTTACGGGACCACCATTGTATTATGTGCGAGTCGTTGCCCGAAACATCCTTGCGTGGTGCGTGACTGTAGTCTTGTTTCCACTTGATTGACAGTTTGATAGATGTCTAAGTTAAGCAGCATTTTTTCCAGAACTTCCAGTGTCCTTTCAATGATGATCCTTTAACTGTGATTTTTTTTTTCTGGACAGTTTTAGAACTGATGTTCTAAAGTATCATTATCATATGTTAACAGTTGTGCTGGACACTCTGTAGGCCTCTTCCGATTTTCAGTTGTGGGATTTTTCTTGTAATATTTCTTTAATACTTCCTTCACTACTGTATTTTCTGTTTTCTCTTTTTTGGAATTTCTACTTTATCTTCTAATTTTCTTATTTTTTCTCTTATTATCCATTTCGTCTTGTTTTCTGCTTTCCAGGAGTTTTCCTTCTAGTTTATCACTTTTAGTGCATATACCATTTATCAGTTAAAGGAAGCACTCATATTTCTAGTTTGCTAGTTTTTAGTCATGAACAATGCTAAATTTCTTAGAATGCTTCTTTTGCATCTTTGATCTGTGAATGTGTTGAATTACATTTCCTGGTTTTCTTTCTTTCTTTTTTTTTGAGGAAGATTAGCTCTGAGCTAACATCTGCTGCCAATCCTCTTCTTTTTGATGAGGAAGACTGGCCCTGAGCTGACATCATGCGCATCTTCCTCTACTTTATATGTGGGACGCCTGCCACAGCATGGCTTGACAAGCTGTGAATAGGTCCACACCCGGGATCTGAACCAGCGAACCCAGGGCTGCTGAAGTGGAACATGAGAACTTAAGCACTATGCCACGGGGCTGGCCCCACATGTCCTGGTTTTCTATGTTAAGCCATCCTTGCATTCCTGGCCTAAACCCAACTGCAGGATTCAGTCTGCTAATATTTTGTTTAGGATTTTTTGCATCTCTGCTTAAGAGTATAATTTTCCTTTCTCATCATGAGATTGTATATTTTGATATCGAGGTAATGCTAGCTTTATAAAATTAGTTGGGAGATCTTCCCTCACTTTTCTTTCTGGAAAACAATTTGTATAAGATTTGAATTACTTTTTCCTTGTATGTTTGGCAGAACCCCTGTTGAAAACCTCTTGTGCCGTGTTTTGTGTGTATAGTCTGATGGGGGAGTTATAGGGAGCAGAATTTTTAACCAGTAATTCAACTTATTTGATTTACTTGTTATATGACCATTTATATTTTGTATTTATTCCTTAATCCATTTAGTAAATTATATTTTTTCTTAGGAATTGGTTTGTTGCCTCTAACTTTTTAAATATATTGACAAAAAGTTGATCATAATATATTCTAATTGTCATTATAATATCTGTGTCTTGGTCCCTTTTATTCATTTTTAATTTGGAATGTTTTTGCCTTCTCTCTTTTTTTAAACTTGACCAATCTTTCCAAAATTTTGTCAATTTATCTTTTCTGACAACTTGTGAGTTTTCCAATCTTCTCTATTGTATCTCAGTTTTCTATTTTATTATTTTCTGCTCTTATGTCTATTATTTCCTTTCTTATATATTCTCAGAGTTTATTCCTCTATCTCTTTCCTACCTTCTTAATTCCATTGCTTACTTCATAAATAGCATTTAAGGCTGTAATTTTCCTTCAAGTTTTTATATATGGCATTTTAATTTTTGTTAGTTCCACACATCTTCTAATTTCTATTATGATTTCTTCTTGGACTCATGGGTTATCTAGAAGTATGTTTCTTAACTTCCAAACAAATAGGTTTTTCTAGTAATCTTTCTGTTATTGATTTCTGACTTAATTTTATTGTGACCAGAGAACGCATTTGTTTGCCATCAAAGACTTCATCATCAGCACTTGCTTTACGGCCTCGGCAGTGATGACATTTTGTAAATATCCATGTGTGCTTCAGGGCATGTTTGCTCTTTCCTTATAGGGTACGGTTTGTTCCTTACAGCAGCCGAGCTGAGAACCGTTGTATTTTCCTGGTAAACTGAACTTTTATATTGTTAGGGGTCGTGTCTGTCTTTACCTTTAAAACTTCTCTCAGAACCCCTTGCGGTGGATCATAACATTTTCCACGCTTCACAGATGAGGGCTATAGGCTCACTGACCACAGGGACCGTGTCTATCTGTCTGTAGCTTAATTCCCCTTTTGCTGGAAAAGCAGCTGACAATGTGTGTCGGTGGGAAAGGAGACGGCCTAGAAAATCATTGCAGCTTATCGAAGGCTCCCCACCGTCACAGCTGAAATGAAGCCTCCAATATCTAGAAGTTTCCTGGAAGAATTCCCACTCTGGATGAAATACGGGATGGAAGCTCCACCTGGCATTCAAGATCCCCCCAAAACAGTTATTTTCTACAGGAAATGTTATTTTTGGTTCTGACAAGTCCTTGCAGAAATGAACCCGAATGGTCAGGAAAAAAATGTGATTCTTTAGGTTTTGAGAAGTAGAACAGGCCATCCTTTCTTAGACTATGTCTTGGGTACTTCCTAGGGTGGGAATAAAATGTATAAAATTAGAAGGCAAAACAGAAAAATAGATGCTGGGAAGAAACCTGGGAGAAGGAAGCAACTCCGGGGAGGCCCAATCTTGAATGCTCTGATTGACAAAATACAAAAAGCTCATCTTCATGCCCCTGGCCTGTACTGGTCAAGGTGCTGATTCTTTGGGCAACTTGAGGTACACCAACTTCCTCCCCAGAGAGCCCCAAGTGTAAGGGCAGGAAATGGTCTTGCCCTGGGTGTCCTTGCTGTGAGAGCAGCAGCACCAACACTTCGATCCAAGATGGTGGGCCGACAAGGCGGAAGTTCACGAGAAACCGAGGCTCAACGACACTCTGTCGGTGAGGTGGAGAGGTGGCTGGGAGGGAACCATCCAACTGGCCGCACAGACAGCTGCTTAGCACCTGGGGACACATCTGTTTTGTAGGAATAGAGCTCAGTCTAGCCCAAGGGGAGAATTCTCAAGATTGTGAACAAGGAATTGAAAGGGAGAACATCAGAGAATTGGGGACTTTCAAGGGTGGAGAGTGCGGGAAGGGATTTGTTAAAATCAGACACACTTGGGGAAGAAATCTTAGGTATACAGAGAGTGCGGGCGAGATTTGGGAAGAAGTCAAACTCACCAGACCCACGTGGATACTGAAAGAAGAAACCAGAAGTCACAGTTCACTGGAAACAGAGAGACACAGTCGGAAAATCTTGAAGGACCTGGGGAGCGCAGCTATCACATTATTGCTTATTATTTGTCACAAACATATAAGCCTGTGCTTTCTTGAGCACCCACAGAGGTGAGGAAAGTGGAGCAGCCAGCACAGATTCCATCTGTGCATCAACTCTTCACGTGGAAAAACGCTATAGAAATAGCACAAAATCCGGACTCCTCAACCCAGCAGCCACCCCCGCTGGGAGGAGACTCCAGGGGGCAGTGTCAGGGCCCTGCCACTCCCTGCACGAGGGGAAGGCAAAAGTAATGGAATAAGAGGCAGGTGGTCTTCAGTCCACAGAGCTTTGAGCATGGGGACCCGGGGCCTTCACGTGGGGCCTCACACGGGGCATTCTGAGATAGCCCTGCTCCGTTTAGGATTTCATTTCCACACACCAGCCCTTCCCGTGTTCCCAAGGATATTAGGTCCCAATGGGGCTCTTTCTTTCCACAGCCCTAACACCAGCCATGAACCTGACTCAGAAATCTGTCTGCAAAGGCAGAGAGCAGAGAAGGTAAAGACAACCTGATGTAAGCCCAGTGCCCCATATAACTCAACCCCAAGAAAGAATCTGGAGTTGACCTTGAAGTTTCTTGAAGACAATACTCCTGTGTAGGGAGAGAAAGATGGGTTCTGGGAAAAGACGTGCCAGGTAAGGAGGGGGTCATCTTGCCAGCTAGACACTTTGGGCTGGGTGCTCCCTATTAACATGCTGAGGACTCCCAGGGCCAGCCCGGTTCTCTGTTCGGCCAGCTACCCACTGGACCTCTCCATCTGGAGTTTCCATAAGCATCCCCAGCAAGTTTTCCTGAATAGAATTCTTCATGTTTTTCTGCAAAACATTTTCTTAAGTCAGTCTTCCACTGCCCCCTTGGTTAAGCCACAGGCTCAGCCTCATGTCCTACTCCTAAATACGAACTGACAGGCAAGGATCATGCACATTTGAGGAAAGCCTCTAATAGGAAATGCGAAGAAAGTCTTAAAGAAGAGCAAGGTGGGAGGACTTTCCATCCCAGATATCAAGATTAATTGTAAAACTACATATATAAATTAGGTATGTATAATTAGGATAGCACAGGGATAGACAAATAGACCAATGAAGCTCTGAAACACCCATGGATGGATGGATGGATGGATGGATGGATGGATGAATGGATAGTGAATGGATGAATGGATAGATGAATGGATGGATGGATGGATGGATGGATG
>NC_060279.1:101679598-101809326 GCF_021613505.1 Equus quagga | reverse complement strand
GGATGGATGGATGGATGGATGGATGGATAGTGAATGGATGAATGGATAGATGAAAGGATGGATGGATGGATGGATGGATGGATAGATAGGTATATACTTGATGTGTGACAGACAGGAAAACAAGGAGACATGTAAAAGAATGTTCATAGCAGCACTATTTTTAACAGTCCAAACTGGGAAGCCATCAAATGTCCATCAACATAATAGATAAGTAAATAGTAGTATTCATCTACAATTTGTTTCATCAGTGGAATACTATACAATACTAAAAATAAACAGATTTCAGCTATACACAATAAGCCAGATGATTCACAAACACAGTGTTAAATGGAAAAAACCAAATACGAAAGAATCAAAGTGTGTTACTCTATTTATATGAAGTTCAGAAACAGGCAAAACTAAACTAGGATGTTGGGGAATACACGCTCAAGTAGTAAAACTCTAAAGAAAAGCAAAGAAGGGCGGCTCCTCGAGGCCAGGGTGGGAGGTGGGTTTGCTGGGAAGGCACTGTGGCCTCTGGGATGCCAGCGGCACACTCTTCCTTACCTGGATGATGGGTCCCTGAGAGTCTCTTTTCTCATATATTAAGTTGTACATTTATATTTTATGTCCTTTCCTGTGTGTATTATCCGTCACAAAAAGGTTTTGAAAAACATGAAATATGAAAGAAAAAATCTGACAAAAGATAGGAAAGAACTTTACAAGAAACCATTTTTCCAAAGCGCCTAAACCCCCGGTGGTGACGGTTGCACAACAATGTGAATGTTCTTAACACGACTAAACTGTACACTTAAAGATGGGTAAGAAGGTGACTTTTATGCTATGCATATTTTATCACAATATTAAAAAACCCCTAAACATACAGTGAGTGACATGAAAACATACCCAGATACATGGGGAGTGACCCCCTGTGGACATTTTGGAAAACTCAGGATTGTAAAGAGAGCAATCGTAGGTTACAGCACGACAATTCAGTCCCCAGTGTTCACTCTTCTCCGCGGAATGTGACACGCTGACTCAGGTGGAGGAGGAAGACAGGAAGACTCGCTTCACCAGACAGCAAGACTTAGCGGAAAGCTAGAGTAACTGAGGCAGAATCCCACGGAGCCAGGACGAGACAGATCCCGGGACCCGACCTGAGCACTCAGAGACAGCCCCGCACAGGTGAGGCCCGGGGGGCTGGGCCATCAGTGGGACACTGGCCACCCCAGGGTTACCCAAGGAGCACAGCCAGGAGCATCCAGGGCAGCTCCATACATCGGAGCAGAGAACCGGAAACAACCCTGCACCCACGGGCACACGGACAAATAAACTGAGGTGTCCTCCCACGACGGGATAGCTGCAGCAGCAGAAACGCTGGAGTGTAACCACTTGCACCCCGTGGACGAATCTCAGGAATAACGCTGAGTGGAAAAAGCAACTCAGCAGAGATGACACGTGGTATGAGGCCATTTCATAAAGCTCAAAAGCAAAGACAACTGAAAACCGTATTGTTAGGGATGCATAGCAACGCGATTTAAAAAACTGTTCAAATTTGAAGGAATGATAGCTGTCAAACGGGGGCTGATGGAGGCTTCTGGAAGGGAGGTGGGGCAGGATGGGGGAGGCCCTAAGGCAGTCAGAGGGCACTTGCCTGTATGTGTTGGTTCTCACATTGGGGGTGGGGAGGTTACAAGTTTGTTTTATTGTTATACTTTGTAATTCACACCCACGATACAGACATCCTTTAGTCTGTGTCAATTATTATGTAGTAAAAATGGAGAAATAAGAGAAAAGTGCCCAGACCTAAGCCATTGGGAATAGCAGCGTCTACAGACCAGGTGGGGGAGATGGAGCTGCGCGCAGGAGCGAGATGGTGCAGTCAGAGGGTGGGAGGAGAGCCAGAGACTGGGGCATCTCAGGGCCGAGAGAACCTCCCAGAAGGAGGAGAGGTCTCCCAGCATCTGGCTTCTAAGAGCAGGCAGGCAGATGAGCACTGGAACGTGTCTCAGACCCGGACACCTGGGGGTGGTCCCTGGGCTCGGAGGAGCAGTTCTGGGGACCAGAGGGGACTGAAGCTATGTGGTGGCTGGCTGCCGGCCAACAGGAGTGATGGACCAGTAGAGGCCCAGGTGAGGACAGCCCCTTCCCCAACAGGGTAGTCAAGAGGGAAGGACGAGGCGCAGACCTCAGCCTCCTCCATGGTAGGAGCGCCCCCACCCCCAGCCTGCCCTCTCTCCCAGGAACAGCTGGCCAGAGGGGAACACGACTCCAGCCAGTCACAGACAAGCTATTCCTGCCGGCAAGGTCATGACTCTCGGGCGCAGCCAGGACTCCCGGGGGGAGGGAGGGGCCTGCTGTCCAGCCCTGACCCTGGATGTCCAAACCCTGTGAAGACAGAGGAGGAGGAAGCCATAAGGTAGGGGTATTGGGGTGCCTGGGAGGACCCCAGGGTCCAGGCCTAGCCTGTAAGGGTCAGGGTCTTCCCCAAGCCAGGGGACCATCACTGGGCCCCACAGGTCCTCCTTCCCTATTCCCCCGGCAGCAGGACGCCAGAGAGCCCTTGCTGTGCTCTGCTGTGAGGACAGACAGTTACCCATCTGGTCTCCCCAGACCAGGCGGCCTCTGCTATCACGCTGCCACAGGCGGGACCCGCCTGGCTGCGTCCCAGCTGGGGAGGCCTCCGGCCACCCTCCCTCTGTTTGTCTAGGGAGGGGCGACTGCTGAGCCAACAGGGAAGGGAAAGCCTGGGCTCGGCCTCTCTCTTCCGCTCCATCAGCCGTTGCCCGGGTGGAGACCTCTGGGGCCCACCTCGGCCCGGCTGCTTCCTGGCTGGGGTGTGAGGGGCGCCTGGGTGGCGTATGGAAACCCAGGCCTACCCTTGGCGAGTGCTCAGAGGAAGTGACCCCGGCCTGGGGGCTTGAACTGACTCACTGCCCACTGGCTGAGCGCGGCCCAGGCAGCGCTCCACGTGTCAGAGCTCTGGGACACTGCCCTGCCCCCTAGGACATCGGCATCAGGCTCTCCCGTGTCCAGAAGAGGAAACTGAGGCTCGGGGTCATGAAGGGAAGACACTGGCTGAGGTGGGAACCCCACCCGGACCGCTCTGAGCTGCACCCTGTGCTCTGCACCTCAGCTCCTCTCTTCTTGGTGGAGCAGCAGGGGGAGGTGGTGAGGGGCAGGGTGTGGAAGGAGCTGCCCTTTCACCTCTCTTTTCTCTCCTCCAGAGACCTTGCTGCCGTCCAAGGCCCCCAGCTGGGCAGGCAGAGCCCTCCCCATGGCTGAGCTCCTGCCCCTGCTGCCTTGGGCACCCCCACTGACCCAGGACGGTGCCCAGGACTCACCTGTACCCCCAGCCAAGTGGCAGAGCCAGCAGCCACAAGGTGGCAGTGCCGAGGGCCTGGCCCCTGAGGCCTGGAGACTCCTGGGAGTGCCCTCCATTCAGATAACGCCATGTAGTGATGGGGAGTCACCCCCCGGAAGCCCGACCTCCGGGCGCCTGCAGCTGCTGAGGACCCCAGACCTGGAGAGCCTGCCCCAGGACAGGTCAGACCCAGGCAGTGGGGTGGGAATGGGTCTCCCTCTCCAGAGACTCATGCTGGAGGGGGGTTCCCTGTGGCTGTCACTGTGCAGGTGGGGAGCTGCTGGTCAGTCAGAATGTGGCCTCAGCTGAACAGGGTCAGACTGGAAGCTGTGAAACTGATGCACGAACCAAAACAGGCAGCTGGGACTCTGCAGTGGGATAACAGCCTCAGCGCTCAGCTGAGCAGGGCCCGGGAGGCTGGAGGGGGCCAGCCCCACACCCACCCTGTGTTTTTCAAACTGTGGGTCGTGACCCCTTTCAGGGCCATGAAAACAACCTGGTACATGGCAATCGACACTTTTTCCCAAACAGAACTAGGATAGAAAGGAAAATAACAGTGTGTGAGGCAGGTGAGTAAGTGTGGTTTCTGGAAACTTCTGTGACGTTGCATGTATTCCTAAGTGTTGTACCGGAGGCCGATCTGAAAGCTATTTCCTGCCGCAGCTCACGGGCAAAAAAAACAACAAAAAAAGTTTAAACAAAACTTCTGCAAAGAAACACAGCCTCTGGCACAAGGAGACAGGAACTGGGAGGTTCAAGGCTACAGGGGAAAGGACCGTGGTGGCCCTGAATAGAAATATCCATTGCCGTGCCTTCCCACAATGATCCAGATAAGTCTGTGAAGCAGAGTTCTGGTACCACCGCGGAGAAATCTCCGAAACAGTGACTGTGGGGAAAGCAGGTCGCAAAACCAAACAGCAGGAGCCTAATTGTCTATCTCTTGGTGTATCTTTTTAAAGGACATTGAAAAATAGACTATGGTTGTTGATGGATACATCCTGATGTAGAAAAAGGAAAGAAACCTGCACAGGAAAAACACGCGAACTGCAGGGCTGTGGGTCTCTTGGGGGGCAGAGGCAGAGAAAGGACGGATGGGGAGCCGGCTGTAACTGTCGTAGTTTATTTCTTTAAAAAAAGAAAGAAAGAAAGAAAAAAGATCCGAAGCAAAAATGTCCACAGCTATTATATACGGGTCGTGGGGACATAGATGACCATTATATTTTTTTCCTGTTTGAAATCAATATTCTCTAATTAAAAATTTAGAAGTATTTCAAAAGAAGAAACAGGCAAAGAGAAATATAAAGCAAGCAGTGAGACAGAGGGAGGTCATGGAAGGAGGACCTCTCTGAGGTCTCAAGGAGAGAGGCAGTCAGGGCAAGAACTGGGGGAAGAGCTTCCATGTAGAGGTAACAAGTGCAAAGGCCCTGGGGCAGGAATGTGCCTGGAACAGGAGTCAGAGGAACAGCAGGGAGGCTGGTGGCCCGAGGGACTGAGCAAGGGTGAGACAGACAGGGGAGAAGTCAGAGTGGGGCCCTGGGCACCAAGGTAAGGACTTTGGTTTTACAAGGAGGGAGGTGCAGCCAGGGGAGGGCTCTGAGCCAGGAGGGCCATGACCTGACTGGGTTCACAGGGGGCTCCTGGCTGCTGTGGGGAGCAGACTTCAGCGGGCAGGACGGAGCAGGGAGACAGGGAGGAGGCTGCTGTGATGGTCCAGGAAGCAGAGGATGGAGGCCGGGCCAGGGTGGGGCAGTGGGAGAAGAGATTAGATTCTGGATAGATGCTGTGGGTGGAGCCCACGGGGTTTTCGGAGAGACTGGATGTGCCTGTGAGGGAAAGAGAGGGGTCAAGAAAGACTGAAGTTTGGGGCCTGCCATCTGCCAAAATGGAGAAGTGCAGTGGGTTTTTCGGAGGGAGGGGGTGTAAGGGTGGGCAGGGGGCTGGGGATGGAGTTCTTCAAGATGTAGGAACAGCCCATCTGGAGAGGGGTGCGGAGCAGGTCCGTGCAGGGTTCCTCTGGCCAGGAGCCTTGAGGAGGGACTCGGGCGAGGAGTCCAGGACACCAGCAGATCCAGGCAGCCCCTGCAGAGGCAGGCGTAGGTGATGGTGGCAGAGCACGGTTGCACCCAGCTCTGCAGCCTACCCACTGGGTGACCTCCTGACCACTCACTTCTCCTCTTTGAGGCCAGGTTTCCCCCTGCCCCGCTGTCCCGTGCGAAAGCCCTCACCAGAATTCGTGGGCGCCCCAGCACGGGGGTCATCTCCCCAAGATCACAGGACACACAAGCGCCGGGGAGGCTGCATGCTAACTTGGTCTGGCTGACAGGGACTGGGGCCCCAGAGAGCGAGGGACTCCTGGGGCCAACAGGGGCTCAGAGACTGGGCGGCCTCCGGGCCCCACCTGCTTCCCCTTCCCGCCGGCCGAGGTTCCTCCGGTAACACAGCCAGACACCTCCATCGGCTTCCCGGAATCTCCATCACCCCCAGCTCCGCCCCGCTCTCAGGGTCGCCCCGGGAGGGCGGGCCGCTCTCGGAGCTGAGGCCCCCTTTGCGGTACCAGGGAGAGGGCCGCAGCCCGTGCCCAGGAGCCGCCGTGGCGCAGTGTTGTTTTAATTGAGACTGTCTCTCTTTCTCTTTCTGTCTTCCCCTTTCCCGCGGTCATTTCTCTCTCTCTCTCTCTCTCTGCGGGCCTCTCCGGCGTGCCAGCCGCCCCCTCTGGATTTCTCGGTCCAGCCCCTCCTCCCCTGCGCCCTCATCTCTAATTCTGCTCCCGTCTCCTCTCCCTCGGGGCCGCCCGGTCCTCGCCCCTCCCCTCCCCCCCCCCCCCCCCCCCCCCCCCCCCCTCCCCTTCCCTCCCCTCCCCTCTCCTCCATCCCTCCCTCCCCGCGGCGCCGTGACGCGGGGGGCGGGCGCGGAGGGTGCTGACGCCGCGGCGGCTCCGGCGGCTCCGGCGGCTCCGGCCTTTGTGCGGCGGCGGGGCCGGGGGGCGGCGCCGCGGGAGGCGAGGCGGGGGCCCTGCGGGGACGCCGGTCAACCCAGCCCCGCTCGGCCGGGCGCGCCCTCCGCGCCGCATCCATGTTCGAGTAAGGCACGGGCCGGGGCTGGGGGCTGTGCACGTGGGGCGGCCGGGGGGGCGGCGGGCACGGGGGCGCCGATCGCCGACGGGGCCGACTCGTCCCTGCGGGGCCTGGCGCATCCCGCGGGGAGGCCCGGCCTGGCTCGCCCCGCCCGGGAGGCGAGGGTGGGCGCGCGGCTGAGCCGGCCTTCGGGCCGGGGTGGAGGCGGGGCGGAGTCGAGCCCCGCAGGCCGCGGGCCGGGCAGGCCGGAGCAGCCCTCCCGGGCCGGGCCCCCTCCCGCCGCCCTCGGTTGCGCGGGGCGGGGGGCTGCTGCGGCTGGGGGCCTGTGCGAGCCCGGCGGACCGCGAGCCGGAGACCCAGGGGGTTCGTGGGCGCCGAGTCGACCTCCTGCCCCCGCCTGGGCCCGCTGCGTTATCCGTTATGAGTCCGGAGTCTTGGAAGTGTGTACGCGTGTCCGGAGCTCCTAGTGTGCGGGCAGCTGTGGTCGTCCTTGCCTCTGTGTGTGCGTGTGTGTGTAATTTACCTCTGCATCTGTGACTCCAGGTGTCACTGTAAGTTGCCTGTGTGTCCAGCCGGGACTTTAGTGTGTGTCCATATGTCTGGGGCTCCGCGTCTGCCGCCATGACCCTGTGCCTCCGTGCGTGCCTGTAATTTGCCTCTGAACCTGTTAGCTATGTGTGCACATGTAGGTTATCTGCGTGTGCTCGTGTGTTGCACTGTTGTGTGTCGGGGGCTCAGCGTGAATGACTGAGACCTTTTGGGATGGTGCCAATCGTTTGCCTTCGATTCCATTTTTGTGTGGAAGTTCCACTGTGTGTCCAATTGTGACATTATTGTGTGTGCCTGGGCTTCCGTGTTTGCAGCTGGGACCCTCTGGGCTTTGTGTGTGTGACGAGCAAGAGAGAGAGACCCCTTGTGGTTCTTGGCGGGCCTGGGACCCTCCCTCCGGAGACCTTGACTGTACCCTTGGCTCTGCAGCAGCAATGATAACTGATAGAGTTCCCCTGTCACAATGTATACAGCACCTCCTGTGCATTATTTCAGTTCCTGGCCTCTGTGTTGTCGAGATGTGTCCACACCCCCCTGGGCTGTTTTTTTCCCGAGTCCATCACGCGCCATGTGAATGTCCTGGTTCTCTGTCAGCGACAGCAGCCGACACCTGCATCCCTTCCACGTTAGCACAGGCGGTTGCTTTGTCTTCCCGGCCATATGGTGACACCAGGAGAGCCGAGTCGACCGTGTGACCGTATTACCTGGGTTGTGCATGTGTTTGCTGGGGTCCCCGCGGTTCTTCTTTCACTGGGTGGCTCTCCGTAGCCGTGGGAATGTTATTTGTTTTTCGTTCTTCCCTGAGACTGTCTTGTGACTGTAAGTGTGAATGTGATCTATCTGGGACTTTCTGTGGTTTTCTGTGACCCTCTGCAGCTGCACGTGTGACTGTAACATACGTGTGATATGACTGCTACGTGTGTGTGGGTGGAGGGGGGAGGCTGGGGGAGACTTGTTGCAACTGTGGGGACCTCCATTTGCCTGTGACATTGGTGTGTGTGACCCACACCGAGTTTCCCTTTTATGCACACCTGTGTACACATCTGCCCGGCTCTGCCGAGAGGCACCTCTGGGCCTCTTGGGGCCCAGAAAGCCGGAGGTGAGGTGTCTGCAGTGGTGAAACCCCATTCTCTTCCGGGTCCCCGCCTCCCCATAACGGTCCCCCGGCTGTGTGGGCTCCTCCCTTCCTCCTGTCCTCTGCCGCAGTGGCCTGCCTGCCTGGGCAGCCTTGGGGCTGTGCCTGCCCTCCAGCACTTCCTCTTCATCCTGCCAGGGAGCAAGAGCTGGGGGTGCGGCTGCCCACCCCCCCCCCCCCCCCCCCCCCCCCCCCGCTGTGTGCCGGCCCTGTCCCTGGGTGCCCGCCCCAGGCCCGCGGCTGCAGGAAGTGGGACAGGCGGAGGAGGGGTCTGCATTTCAGGCTGGAAGTTGAGGCAGGTGAGGATGTGTCACCCCTCCCTCAGAACCCTTCTGTAGCTCACCAGTGCTTTCAGGCTGGAGCCCAGAAACCTGGCCAGGGCCCCCAGGGCCTGCATTGGGCCTGTGCCCTCCTCCCCTCCTTCCTCAGGCCCACTGGCCACCTCACTCCTCCTCAGACCCGCCACGTTCAGTCCTCTCCCTGAACTTGCTGTTCCTGCCAGTCTCACCCCCCCACTTTGCCAGATCTGTACTGTCCTTGGGCTTCAGCTCAGGTGTGCTCTGCCTGCCGCCCACCCACCCAGCCCATCCTTTATGTCGGTGGTCCTCAAACTTGACCTTGCATTGGAACCTCCTGGGCCCACCCCCAGGGGCTGATTCCGGAGGTCTGCAGGGGGCCTGGAATCTGCGTTTCTGACAACTTCTGGGGGCTGCAAGTGCTGCCGGGTGAACAGCTTTCGGCCCGGCCAGTCCTGAGATCACCGTCCTCACTGACGTGTTTTCTCATTGATTATCTCCATCTACCCGGAGTGGCGGGTCCCCGCAGATGGGGCTGGTGTCTGTGTGGCTCGCTTCTGCAGGGCAGGTGCTCAGTGCACCTTAGAGGTGACTGACTGGTGTTTAGGGTCAGTTTGGGCCCCAAACGCCAGGCTGAGGTGTCTGCGTGGTACCTGTCGGGGTCAGCGTCGCGACATGGACACAGTGCGCCAGGCCGGGTGCTCCCTTTCCCTCTGGCCCCCCTTCTGCAGCCCGAATGCCTCCCGTGTGCTGGCTCTGTGTGTCTCCGTCACCTTCCGCTGCAGACAGCCCTGCGACTCCTTTATGCTCAAGAAGAAACAGGCATAGACGGGTTTAGACGCTTGCCTAAGGTCACACAGGGAGGAAGTGGCTGAATGGAGTCTCAGGGTCCAGCAGGTCACAGGCCTGGTTGAATCCAAGTTCTCTGAAGGGCGGCGGGGGGCATCAGTCATTCATTCAGTCCGCAAGAGCAGATGCTCACAGAGCACCCACTGTGCGCCAGGCCCTGGTCTCGGCTGTGGGGATGCAGCGGGGAACAAACCCCCTTCCCTGTGGAGCTCACCCCCTGGTGTGGAGGATGAGCAAGGAGAGCCCAGAGACGGTTGGGTGGGGGGAGTGCGGAGGAAGCAGGTGTGGGGGGGGTCTGGAGGGTGGGCCTCGTGGTTTAAATGGGAGGTAAGGGGAGGCGTCTGGGAGAAGTGTCCATTGAGCAGGGCCCTGAAGGAGGCCAGGAAACCCTGCGGACTTCTGGGAGGAAGTGCACTTGGGCAGAGGGCATGGCCACGGCAGGAGCTGGGGCCGGTGAGCAAGGGGCCATGGAGGGTCCAGCCCTGGGCTTCTCCCTGGAGGGAGCGCCGGTCACCGGGGGGGCCCAGCCTGACTCGAGGTCCAGGCTCCTGGCTGCGTGTGGGGAGCAGACAGACTGAGGGGGACAGGGACGGAGCCGGGGGGACCGGGGAGAAGGCAGTTTCCAGAGTCCAGGGGGAGTGGTGGAGGCCCTGGTCACCATCTATTTCATTTATTTATTGTATTCCACAAATTTATTTCACAATTATGACCTTAATGCCTACCCTGGGCACCATCCTGAGCAATGCTGGGGACAGAGCGGTGACCAAGACAACACCAAGGCGTGCCACCAGGGAGCTCACAGACCTGTGGGGGAAATGGAGTTGTCATCAGACAGTGACAGCCCAGAGCCGTCGGGTCTGGATGGGGTAGCCGAGGCCAAATAATTAGGGAGAGGCTGAGAGCTGTGGGGGGCCTATGGGCACCCATGAAGGGGAGGCAGCATCCAGGAGGGAGGCAGTGTGCGAGCAAGAGGCTCAAAGGATGCCTGAGAATTTGCTAGGCAGAGAAGAGAAAGGCCAGTCTGGACCGAGGGCACAGCATGTGCTCAAGCCTGGAGGCAGGAGAGAGAAGTCTGAGGGACTGCCACCTCTACCCGGAGGAGGTCATGGCCCCCAGGCTGGAGTCCTGCCCAGAATTAAACCAGCCGTGCAGACTGGACAAGTGGCTCGTGGCCTTGCGCCTCAGTTTCCTCCTCTGTAAGGTGGGGATGGTCATAGTCTCAGATGCACAGGGCTGTGTAAGGAATAATAAAGTTATCACTAGGAGAGCTTGCCGTAGTTCCTGGTACGAAGTCAGCAGTGACTCTGGTGCTTACCCCACGGCCTGTTACGCTTCCTGTTACTCAGCCCTGTGGGAGTTCTGTTGGTTCCTCTCTGCCTCCCACCAGGAGCTTGGTTCCCCCAGGCAGGAGCCTTGTCTGGTGGCCGCTGCTGCTCCCAGCCCCGGCCAGTGCACGGGTTGTCCATGTGGTCACCAGTGTTTACAGAGGGTTCACTGTGCGCCGGGTGCAGTGTTGGGTGCTGAGAACAGGGGCAGCCAGGACCTCCTCAAGTTCAGGGTCTGGGGCAGACAGTAAACAAACTGAATAAGTGACCAGGATGAGTGGAGAAGGTGTGAGGCGGGACTGGGGCTGGGGGCTCCTGCCGGCTGGGGGACCAGGAGAGGAGGAGCGTTCGAGCGGAATGAGATGGAGCCGTCATGCTGGGGCTGTGGAAGGACATCCGGGCAGAGGGCCTGGGACAGGAGTGCAGTTGGTGAGCTTGAGGAGCAAAAGAGGCTGGGATGGCTGGAGGGGAGACAGTGACAGGGAGAGGGAGAACGTGAGGTCAGAGGGGGCACGGGGGCCTTGGGCGCCGAGGTGAGGACTTCGCTTTTACCCAGCCTGAGTGCAGCCAGGGGAGGCTCTGAGCCCGGAGGACCCTGACCTGACTCAGGTTCACCGGTGGCTCCTGGCTCCTGTGGGGAGCAGACTGCAGGGGGCGGGGACAGAGCTGGGAGACAGGGAGGAGGCTGCTGTGATGGTCCCGGAAGCAGAGGATGGAGGCCGGCCCTGGTGGCGCAGTGGAGCAGGGGAAGTGGGTGTAGTAGCAACAATGGAAATAGATTTGGGATGTGGAGCAGGTGGGACTTGCTAACAGCTTAGAGGTTAAGAGTGAGGAAAAGAAAGAAATGAAGAAGATGCTTAGGTTTTTAGCTCAAGCAGCTGAGTGGGAAGTGGCCGCCTAAGAACCGCTTGTGAGAGCGAACTGATAAGTGAACTCAGAAGACAGCAGGCGTCCTCCGCGGGCTCCATTCGAAGCACATTCTGTGCACTGACTGCAAACCACCAGCCCAGGCCGCGCTCGTCGCCCCGGGTCACAGGGGAAGTGTCTGCGGGGCGAGAGCAGGGCCGGAAGTGGGGTCGAAGTGGGGTCGGTGGGCTTGGGGGCGGGCCTTCCCGAGTAGGCGTGTCCCCGCACCCCAGCCTGATCTCCCCGCAATGCCCGCCTCCCCCCAGCACCACGCCCCACTCTGGCCGGAGCACGCCGAGCAGCTCCCCATCTCTCCGCAAGCGGCTGCAGCTCTTGCCCACAAGCCGAGCCCCGCCGGAGCCAGAACCGGGCACCATGGTGGAGAAGGGGTCAGACAGCTCCTCGGAGAAGGGCGGGGTGCCTGGGACACCCAGCACCCAGAGCCTCGGCAGCCGGAACTTCATCCGCAACAGCAAGGTTGGTGCAAGCCCCCATCGGGGGTGTGGGGTAGGAAGAGGAGCCGGAGGTGGGGGGTGGGGGGGCGGAGGGCAGGGGATCCAGAGCTTGTTCTGACTTCACTCCATTCTCTTGCAGAAGATGCAGAGCTGGTACAGTGTAAGTGTCTGGACGGCGGGGCTTGCTGGAGGGCTGAGAGGGAGAGGGCCGGTGCTGGGCCAGGGGCCCCAGGCTGCAGCGGTCAAGGGAGGGGTGCCAGCTTCAGCAGACCTAAGGTCACATCCTATGCTGCTAGTTGTGCTGTGTGCCCTTGAGTGAGTCGCTTAACCTCTCTGGGCCTCTCTCTCTTCTTGGGAAACAGTCCCAACCTTACAAGGCTGAAGGGAACCTCACTGAGAGTCAGCTGGTGGGTATTTGGCCTAGAGCCTGGCTTATGTAGAAATCAATAAGTGGCCTTTTGTCCTGGTTATGCTTGTGGTAGGCCCAGTGGGAGCCAGAAGGGAGTAGACACTGAGGCCTCGGAGACCCTGTCTGGGGCTGAGGAGACTGAGGGGCCCTGGGAGCTCTGTGGGGCAGAATTAGGGATGTGGACCCCCCCTTGGGGTCCTCACCTCCCGTGCTGCCCCCAGATGCTGAGCCCCACCTACAAGCAGCGGAACGAGGACTTCCGGAAGCTGTTCAGCAAGCTCCCTGAAGCCGAGCGCCTCATCGTGGGTGAGTCCTGCGCCCCAGGCCCATCCCTGGAGCTGCCCCGAGTGCCCTGCTCTGCCCTCTGACCCCCGCCCCGCCACAGGCCGGCCCGGCCGCCGTGTGACTCGGTGTCTGCCCTCTCTCCCTCCCCGGCCGCCTCAGATTACTCCTGTGCCTTGCAGCGTGACATCCTCCTCCAGGGCCGCCTCTATCTCTCCGAGAACTGGATCTGTTTCTACAGCAACATCTTCCGCTGGGAGACGACGGTGAGCCGGCGGGGCGCAGGGAGGGCCCAGGCGGGCCCTGGCCCTGGCCCCAGCCCCGCTGACCCACCTCTCGTCCTCAGATTTCCATCCAGCTGAAGGAAGTGACGTGTCTGAAGAAGGAGAAGACGGCCAAGCTGATCCCCAACGCCATCCAGATCTGCACCGAGAGCGAGAAGGTGGGCCCGAGGACTGCTGATGGCCGCGTGGCCCCTGGTCCTGGTGGGCTCCCCCCTCAGAGCCCTGTTTATTCTGCCCCCCCGAGCTCCTTGCGGACCTGTCGCTTTCTCTTCACTCCCCCAGCCCTTGCCCAGCCCGGGCTCCCATCGCCTCTGACCTGGCTCCCTCCATCAGCCTCCTGTGTTGGTCCCTGCAGTCTGTCTTCTCTCTCACACAGCCTCTCAGGGATAGCAGTAATAGTGAACTTCTTCCCTCCGTCACCTCAGATGTCCCCTCCCCTTGGACGCCTTCCCTGACCCTCCGTTCTGTCCCCGGGATTGTTGCCTCACAGTTCTAAGATGGCAGCTCACACCAGCGGCCCCGACGGGAAGGAAGGGGGATGGGGGCAAGACTTCCCAGCAGACTTCCCTTTGTGTTTTCTTGGCCCAGAATGGGCCAGTTGGCCATCCCTAGCTGGCAAAGGAGACTGGGAAAGTGTCCTGGGTGGCTCCCCTCTCAGCCCAACCCCGTGGGCTGCCCTGTCTGGAGATGTGCCTGTCTCCTACCCTGGACTGTGAGCTTTGGGGACAGGGCCAAGGCAGTGTCCTCTTTGCGGTCACTCCAGCATCGTCCAGTGGCGGGTGGGCACAGAATAAAGATTGTGGAGGGAATGGAGGGATGGATGAACGGATACAGGAGGCTGGAGACTGGGACCAGGTGTGGGTAGGTGGAGCTTCCCTGCCCTCGGGCCGCTCCCTCCCTGTGCTCACAGCCCTCTGTCTCCTGCAGCATTTCTTCACCTCCTTCGGGGCCCGGGACCGCTGCTTCCTCCTCATCTTCCGCCTCTGGCAGAATGCACTACTTGAAAAGGTGGGCCTGGGCAGGGGGCTGGGGGCTGGGGGACCGTGGGGCCAGGGGGGCCAGAACTCAGGGAACTGGGGCACCCGCAGCTCTTCTCCATGGGCAGCAGGCCCAGTGCATCTGCAGCTTCCTGTGTAGGCCCCGCTGGGGGCCGCCCCGGGCTCCAGCTCCAGACCCACGAGAAAGGCACATCCATGGCCCTCATTTACCATCTGCAAATCCAGAATGCTCTGAAAATGAGGAGGTTTTATTGTATTTGTGGCGGCAAAATCTGACCTGAGCCAACATGGTGGTTTAGAGTCTGTGTCAGTGTCTCTGCTGCAGTGGAAGTGTCCTCTCCGTGCCGGCCTCCACAGTGGCCACTGGCCACGTGTGCCTGTTGGCCTCTTGAAAAGTGGCTGGTACGACTGAGGATCTGCATTCTTAGTTTCATTTCATTTTAATTAATTTAAACTTAAGTGGCCACGTGTGCTTCTCAGTTAATGTGACCATTCATATGTTTCAGGACAAAAAAATGTTCATGTGTCTGACAGGGGTAAACCTTGGACGTAGTTGGAATTCGACAGGAAGCCATAGTGTGCAGTGTAGACACTACCAGTGCCTCTCACACTGCAGCCTCAGGAACCCTTTGCACTCTTTACAGTGATTGTAGACTCCAGAGAGCTTTTGCGGAAGTGGGTGATACCTACCAACATTTACTGTATTGGAAGTGGAAACGGGGCCATCTTTAAACACGAGATACACAGGGACACCGCGCATTAGCCGGCAGAGTGACAGCATCCCGGGTCACAGGGCCTCTGGGAAACTCCAGTGCTCACTCATGAGAGTAATGTTGGGAACGGCGGGTAACGTCTTAGGCTGCCAGGAACGCTCATCATACTGAGGAAGGGGGGCTTGAGCTCATGGACCCTTGAAGGGGCCTAGGGGACCCCCGGGAGTCCGCGGACCACACCGAGAACCTCTGGTCCACACTGGCCTGGACACTAAGTAAAATGGAGTTGTTGCTGGCGCTGTTACAGCGGACGGCGCAGGCCCTGGTTGTCTTTCTAGCCCCACGTGACTTGGCTTTGAGCTGTGTCTCGCCCGGAGGCTTTGAGTAGGGACTTTAGATTTGATGACCTCACTCATGGTCTGCGGTCTGCAGCGCCCGCCGTGAGTGGCCCTCCGGGCATACCCGCGGTGGGACAGGGTTCATACAGGGTGCGTTCACTTGCAGGGAATGAAAACCCAGCCACACGATGGTTTAAGCAAGCAGATCCTGATAATCACAGAAGGTGGTGGGGTGCCAGGCCGTGTTCTGAGCATTCCCTGAGTTACCTCCTGCATTTGTCCTTCACAGCCACCCTCCGAGGTGGTGTGGTTAGTTCCTTTATGTCACCAGTGAGGCAGGAGGGGTAGACTTGCCCATGGTCACCCCTCTGCCTATTGATATTTTGTCCACGTTTGTCGCCTCATGGTTGCAAGATAGCTGCCACAGCTCCAGGTGTCACACCCTCACATAAGTATGCCAAACATGAAGGAGGAAAGGGGTGGATAGAAAGTGAGCTTTCCTTTATCAGGGAGGGAAAGCCTCCTTTAGCTGACTTCTCTTTACATTTCTTTGGCTAGAACTGGGTCACGTGATCACCTTTGGTTGCAAAGGATGCTGGGTATGTGGCAAAGGAAAGATGAATTGGTATAAACCAGTCACAATTCAACCTTGGGGCTGGGGAAGATTTTCACCCCAAACTAATCAGGGATCTGCTGGCAGTGAGGGAGGGTGGATAGATACTGGGCAGGCACCGCACAGTGTCTGCTCCTGCTGGCCTCTAGCACCTTGCAAGGCCCACACCCGCTCCTCCAGTGGTGCTGCGCCATGTCCTGTCCTCTCGGGGCAGCCCAGCTGTAGCCGTCCCCGGGCAGGAGCAGGAACCTGAGAGAGGGACCGCATGGTGTCACAGTCTCCAAGGAGGGTGAGGGCAGAGGAGGGTTCCAAACTCAGGCCCTGAGGGCCCCGGGGCAAGTCACTGAACCCCATCAGTTAGATGGGGACCGTGAGTACTTCATAGCATGCAGGGCCAGCCCAGAGTAAGAGCTCGGTGATGTCAGCTCTTAAGAGGAAGGGTTTCCCAGTGGTTAGCCCCAGGGTGCTAGCCCAGCCCTCCAGGCTCACATCCCAGCACTGCCACTTCCTAATGGATGGCCTCGGGCCATTACTGCATCGCTGAGCCTCAGCGTCATTGTCTTAAATTGGTGACAGTATCGGCAGCTCCTTCACAGAGTTGTTCTGAAGACTCAGGGAGTTGGCACGGGTCCGCGGGTCGGGATTTGCCTGGCCCCCCGTGACGCTCAGTGAATGGCTGCTGCTGCTGCTGCGGTGGTGGTTACTATTATTCCTGTTTCTCGTCGTGATCCAGCCGCTGTGGCCGTGGGTAGCTGAGGGTCCAGGGCTCTGAGGACACCTGGGAAAATAGCCGGGGCAGGATGCAGGAGGGTGGGAGCACCGGCTCCGGAGTCTGGCGGGGTTTGACTCGGAGTTGCCCTTGGTCACCTGTGTGGCCTTGGGCTCATCACTTCCCCTCCCTGGGCCCCACAGCCTCTCTGTAACGCTGGGAACGGTACCCTGGAGCTCCGGGAGTGTTGTGAGGACCCGAGGGGAAGTCCGGAGCAGACTGGCTCCTAGGGGGGCAGGTGCGGTGGGCGGGGCATCCGGGGTTCGGCCATCCAGGGGCCGTGGGCAGGGCTGGGACGCGAGGCCGTGCTGCCCCCTGCTGGGAACCCGGCGAACTGCCGAGGCTGAGGGCTCCCGGGGTCCCGGTGGGAAGGGCTCCGGCCTCAGCCAGGCGGAGGCCAACCCCACGTGCCGCCCGCACAGACGCTGAGTCCCCGCGAGCTCTGGCACCTGGTGCACCAGTGTTACGGCTCAGAGCTGGGCCTCACCAGCGAGGACGAGGACTATGTCTGCCCCTTGCAGCTGAACGGTCTGGGGTGAGTCGGAGGTCGGCGGCTGGTTCCTGGGGTCGGGGAGACAGGAGGGGCTGCCTGCGGGGCTCCTGGAGTCCTGGGTGGAGTCAGGTGGGTGTGTGAGGTCTCAAAGATACAGTGGTCTCAGCCTCCCTTTCCCTGCAGGACCCCCAAGGACGTGGGAGATGTGATCGCCCTGAGTGACATCACCCCCTCGGGGGCAGCAGACCACAGCCAGGAGGCGAGCCCCGTGGGTTCACGCCGTGGCCGCCTCACCCCCAACCTTTCCCGGGCCAGCAGCGATGCGGACCACGGGGTGAGCAGGAGGGCGGAGGGGAGAGAGGGTGCTGCCAGGAGGAGACAGAGGAAGGAAGGCGGGGGGTGGTGTCGGGGAGACGGATAGACAGATTGGGGGGGACACGGGAGAGGATGGACAGAGGGACAGATGGAGGAGTAAGGGAGGGGACAGAGGGAGGGATCCGACAGAGCTGGGAAGATGGGCAAGGAAAATAGGGACCGAGAGAGACAGGCAGAAGGGGGGACACAGACGCAAAGGGTGGGAGACAGAAGAGGCAGGAGAGGGAAGGAAGGGTGGATGAGCGAGGAGACAGACAAGGCCTGCACAGGACGGACAGACAGACAGGACAGGCGTAAGAAAGCTTCTGGCCCAGGCCTCCAAGGCAGGCCTGTAGGGGCCCCTCGTGGCTGAGCCCTCCGTCCACACGGCCTCCAGCATTGCTTCTCCTGCAGTGGCGAGTCCTTCTGGCCGATGTGGACACGTGGGGGCCCTCGGGCTGGGGTAGAGGTGGGACGAGGCTGCATGAAGCCTTTCTCTGCAGGTCGAGGAGGACAAGGAGGAGCAGACGGACAGCCAGCCAGACGCCTCCTCCAGCCAGACAGTGACCCCGGTGGCTGAACCCCTGAGCGCGGAGCCCACCCCGCCTGACGGGCCCACCGCCCTGGGCCCTTTGGACCTGCTGCCCAGTGACGAGCTGCTGACAGACACGAGTAACTCCTCCTCGTCCACGGGGGAGGAAGGTGAGGCGGCGCCCGCACGGTTCGCTTCCCTTACCTGTGACAAGCCTCACTCCGAGCGGCCTGAGCCTGGGGTCTGCTGGCTCTCGGGACTAAAACGTCCGGCAGGTGGGCAGGTGAGGCGTGCAGGCGGTGTCAGAAGTCTGCCTGTGCTTAGTTCTGCTCTGAAGGCAGCAGGGAGGGGGACTCAGAGCCCAGACTCGGAAGCCAGTTGCCAGGGTTCAAATCCCGGCCACCCTGCTTCCCAGCTGTGCAGCTTGGGCAGATCGTTTAACCTCTCTGAGCCTCATTTTCCTCATCTGAAAAATGGAGTTAGCAGGAAGAATACCCTCTCGCAGGGTTGTTGTTAAGAGAGTTAAGTGAGTTAGTACAGGTAAAGTGCTTGGGCTGGTTAGTAAGTGTTGGCTCTCATTATTATTCCCGTTTTCCGCAGAGAAAGCTGCTCCTCAGGTAGCTTCTACTCTGGTGGGGCAGAGTGAGCCCCAGCTCTGCCCCAGGGGAAGAAAGCACGCTTTTCCCGGGGGCTGCACCAAGAGCTTAGGGTGGGCTCCCATTGGTCCAACTTAGAGCACAGGCCCAGCCCTAAACCATCATGGTGGCTGATTGGCTGGGCCTGCGTCACACCTGCCCCTGAACCAATCACGGTGGCTGATTGGCTGGACCTGGGTCACGCACACACCCCTGAACCAATCACGGTGGCTGATTGGCTGGACCTGGGTCACGCACACACCCCTGAACCAATTCCTGCGACCGAGAGCCGCAGGCTGACCCCCTGTGACCCTGTGGCCGGAGTTGGCTGGCCTAGGTGTGTGCTCCGCCTTGAACCGGTCGCGGTGGCTCTGATCAGCTGGGCCTGGGACACACGCCCCCACTGTGCCCCCGAGCCATCCCTGTGGCAGAGGGGGTCGAGTGGTGCTCTGTGCCAGTGTCCACTCTGTCCAGGAGGATGGGCGTGGGGGCGGGGAGGAGCGGTCACCCAGAGGGAAGCAAGGGCCCAGGCTGAGGAGGGAGGACAGCAAGTGGCGTCACCCACTGCTTTTCTCTGCCGCCAGCGGATCTGGCCGCCCTGCTCCCCGACCTCTCCGGCCGCCTCCTCATCAATGCCGTCTTCCACGTGGGCGCCGAGCGGCTGCAGCAGATGCTCTTCTCAGACTCGCCCTTCCTGCAGGCCTTCCTGCAGCAGTGCAAGTTCACAGGTCAGGGGCCAGGTACCCGGGTTGGGGGTGGAGGGCCAGCCAGGAGATGGGGGTGCCCTGCTGTGCTGGTTAGGTGTGGCGGGTGGGGGAGGGACAAGAGGGTCCTGAGACCCAAGCGGCGCGGCCTCGGCTGGTTCCCAGCCGCTCTCTGCCTCAGTTTCTTCTTCTGTGTAATGGGGGTGTGATGATGGACCTGCCTTGTCTCCTGGGAACTAGAGAAGTCTGTATTAGCAAGGTGCCCAGAACAGTAGCCTACAGTAAGCAGTTAATGAACACGAGTTAATGATCACATGCTTAGTGCCCACTCTCAGGCTTGTGCAGAGACCAGGACAGACAAACCCCAGGATCTAGTGAGAACGTCAGTGTGTAGATGCTCCCATGAGGGAGTGCGAGTGTCCGAGGGGTGTCCGGACGCTGCAGGAAGGCTGTGAGGTTGAGCCTGTCAGGGAAAGCAGGTGGGGGGGAAGAGGAAGCCAGGCGACCAGCAGGCCCTGCAAACGCCCTGAGGCTGGAGGCAGGCAGTGGCAGAAATCCCTGTGGCCGGGCCCCTGCAGCCAGGTGTGGAGGGGCAGCCCCAGCCCCAGGTGAGGTGAGAGGGCTGGCCAGGGGCCCAGCACAGGAGCTCAGGAGGCTGCGAAAGAGAGTCAAGTAGGGGAGGGGCCAGCTAGGTGGTAGCTTTTCTCTCTTTTTTCTGTATTGATGAAACATGCAGAATATCCTACAGAGTGAGTCAGTTGTGCCTTGTCCTTGGGGATATACAATCCCCCAAAACTGTGCTTATATCCTGGAGATACTGGCACATCAGACTGAGGCACTCAGACTCTGTCTGGGGGTACTCGGGAGCTATGCAGTATTCTAGGCAGATAAGGTACAGGGTCAGGCTTAGCTTTAGGAAGCTACCCCTGGAGCAGAGGTGGAGACTGAGGCACGGAGCTTGGGGGGAAGCTGGAGGAAGTGGGGCCCACCTCTGAGACGGGCCCCTAGAGGAGGGGCAGGTTGGAGGAGATGCTGAGGCTGGTGTGGGTTCTGGTGGGTGTGAGAGCTCCACGGGACTTCCAGGGCATGTGTTCAGGAGCTCAGGTCTGAGACTCGGTGGGAAGCCGGGGCTGGTACAGAGAGGGAAACTGAGGCTGCAGGAGTGGATGAGCCCAGGAGGGCTGAGAAGTGTGGGGAAGGGAGAGGTCCCAGCTCTGAGTATCACCAACATCTGAAGTTTTAGGCGTCCAGAGGGAAGGTGGGCAGACACCCGAGTGGGGACACAGAGGAGTGGGGGTTTGGGGGCAAGTTCCCAGAGAACTAGAACTTTCTGGAAAGGCTGACTCTCCTACAGCCTGTGGGTGGGCAGAGGCCTGGAGAACGGTCTGCTCATTCTGCTCCTCCCCGCCTAGACGTGACCTTGAGCCCCTGGAGCGGGGACAGCAAGTGCCACCAGCGCCGGGTACTCACCTACACCATCCCCATCAGCAACCCGCTGGGTCCCAAGAGCGCCTCGGTGGTGGAGACACAGGTGTGCGGGGCGGCGGCCGGCCGGGGGTGGGGTGCGGCGCGGGGCTGGCCCTGACCTCCTGCTCCCTCTCGCAGACGCTGTTCCGGCGCGGCCCGCAGGCGGGCGGCTGCGTGGTGGACTCGGAGGTGCTGACGCAGGGCATCCCGTACCAGGACTACTTCTACACGGCCCACCGCTACTGCATCCTGGGCCTGGCCCGGAACAAGGCCCGCCTCCGGTGAGCCCCGCCCGAGCCCGCAGCGCCCCCTCGGCTGCCGCTAGGGCAGAGGAGCAGAGGTGTCGGTCCCGAGGGCTCAGGGACACCCTGCGGTGTGGAGCCGCCATTGACCAGGATGTGGTGCGGGCAGCTCGGTGTGAGCTGCGTGGAGCTGGGGCACAGCAGCAAGGAAGAAGGGGTGAGGGCCAGGGGCGGGGGGCGGCCGGAGACTCGCCCAGGCAGAGGGTGCGGACAGGGGGCCGACGGGCCAGCGTTTGGGGTGAGTGCGAGGCAAGGAGGGATCACAGGGAAGCCGTGGGGTGGGAGTGTGTTTGG
Organism: Equus quagga; assembly: GCF_021613505.1. Taxonomy (NCBI): domain Eukaryota; kingdom Metazoa; phylum Chordata; class Mammalia; order Perissodactyla; family Equidae; genus Equus; species Equus quagga. The sequence goes on along the minus strand of NC_060279.1, from coordinate 101,788,207 downwards.
TCTGTGCGTGACAGGGGGCCGCCTCTGAATTAGGGAAGGGAAGCACCTGGGCAATGGGGCAGCAAGTCTGGCGTCAGAGCCTGACCTCTGCCCCATACCCCCCCCAGAGTGTCCTCGGAGATCCGCTACCGGAAGCAGCCCTGGAGCCTCGTGAAATCTCTCATCGAGAAGAACTCATGGAGCGGCATTGAAGAGTACTTCCGCCACCTGGGTAGGGGCGGGGCCGGCCGGGTAGGGTCGGGGCGGGGCCTGCGGGGGGCGGGGCCCGGCCCGGTGCAAACCCGCGGAGCTGTCTCCTGTGTCCGCAGAGCGTGAGCTCGCCAAGGCCGAGAAGCTGGCCCTGGAGGAAGGCGGGAAGGATGCCCGGGGCCTGCTGTCAGGCCTGCGGCGGCGCAAGCGGCCCCTGAGCTGGAGGGGCCACGGCGACGGACCCCAGCACCCAGACCCGGACCCCTGCGCTCGCGCTGGCATGCACACCTCAGGTGCGTCCCACCAGGCCTGCGCAGGGCAGGAGGAGGAGCGGGGCTCGGCGGGGGAGCCCGGGAGAGTCTGACTGACTCCGAGTTGCTCTCCTGCAGGCTCCCTCAGCTCCCGCTTCTCGGAACCGTCCGTGGACCAGGGCCCCGGGGCAGGCATCCCCAGCGCCCTGGTTCTCATCAGCGTTGTGTGAGTATGGGGCTGGCCTCGGGGTCAGACGGGCCTGGATTTGCATCCTTGTCTGTGTGACCTTGGGCAAGAGCTCGGCCTCTCTGGGCCTTTGCTTAAGTGGGAGCTTGGGCTCCCCTCACAGTGAGGATTAAATAAGATGGTGTTTGGCACCTGCCGGCAGAGCTCCTCACACAGTGTGGACGCTTGGTTTGTCATGGACAAGTGTTTCCTGCTGGGACGGCAGAAGCCCTGGAGGCCGGGAAGGTCAGAGGGGCCTGACTTTGCTCGGGGGCAGGGGGCTTCCTGGAGGAGCAGGCACCCAAAGCCTGTGGAATCCGGTGAGCGAGGAGAGGGGCAGAGAAGAAGCAGTGTCATTTGCACATTTCATTCGTGTTTTCTGTGCCCAACTCTAAGCTGGGTGACCCCAGGGACACAGTAGTGACCAACAGCCTTGAGGGGAGCAGACCTGACGGCAGACCAGATGATGAGGCTGTGATGGGGGAGGCACAGGCAGAGGGGACAGCCCGGGCTGGCAAGGTCAGGGAGGGCTCCCTCCAGGGTGGACGGGCGGGCAGTCAGGGAGGGCCTCCTGGGAAAGTGGAGGACTCCTGAGTGGAGATACCCCAAGGGCTCGACCGGGGGGCTGACATGCACGCGGTCCTGGAGCCGCAGGGGGCAGGACGTGCTGAGGAGATGGAGGTGAAATCCATGCTCCCAGCAGACCCTGGGAGGTGAGAGTCAGATGCGCCCCACACTCAGCTTCTCTGAGCCTCAGTTTCCCCACAACAGCGGGGCAGTGAGAGGCTGTGCTGCATGCTCTGCTCGGAGCTGCCGAGCCCGGAGGGTGGGGGGCTAGGACGGGCTGGCGGCTCTCATCTCTTTGTCTCCCCTCCCTGCCTCCTCAGGATCTGTGTGAGGTAGGCTCCTTCCCATCCTCATGTCTCTCCCCCAGTGCAGCCCCTTCTCCCTGCCCCAAGCCCCTGGTTCTCCCAGGGAGGTGGCCCGGTGTGGCAGTGAAGGGCGCCAGTATCAGACAGGCCTGGGGTGGAACCCTGACTTTGCTGTTTGTGGACTGTGTGACCCTAGGCATGTCACTTACCCTCTCTGAGTCTTAGCTTCCTCCTCTGAAAAGGGAGGTAATCCTGGTGCCACTTCAGGCTGTGGTTGTGCGGGTGCCCAGCTGAGGGGAGCATCCGTATCCTGAGTCCTGACCTCTGCCCCCTGCCCCCAGCCTGATCGTCCTCATCGCCCTCAATGTCCTCCTCTTTTACCGCCTCTGGTCCCTGGAGAGGACGGCCCACACCTTCGAGACCTGGCACAGCTTGGCCCTGGCCAAGGGGTGAGTGGATAGCCCTAGGGGTTGGGGGCTTGGGCAGGTCTGGGGAGGCCGAGGCCCCACTCAGGTCCTGCATCCCCCACAGCAAGTTCCCCCAGACAGCCACAGAGTGGGCGGAGATCCTGGCCCTGCAGAAGCAGTTCCACAGCGTTGAGGTGCACAAGTGGAGACAGATCCTGCGGGCTTCCGTGGAGCTCCTGGACGAGGTGCGGCTTTGGGGCTGCGGGCTCCTGCATTTAAATCGCGAGAGGCAGCAGGTTCATCTGGGCCTCAGTTTCCTCTTCTGTAAAATGAGGAGGCCATTCCTAGTCCCCACCTCCCAGAATTGCTGGAAAAATCAGTGGGATGGAAGAAAGAATTTCTTGGCTCTCATCCTGGGAAGAAAGTTCAGGGTGTCTGACTTCAGGCATGGCTAGATCCAGCCACACAAGACTAGTAAGAATTGGTCTTGTATCATCTCTTGTCTGTCTACCCACAGGATTGGCTTTGTTTTGGGCATCCTCTCCCCCAGGATGACTGAGGTGGTACTTGCAGCTCCAGGCTGACATGCAAAAAAAAGAGCCTGCCCTCACTGGCTGCTGGGGCCACATGCCCATGCTTGACCATTCACAGTGGTTGGTTAGGCAAGGCTTGGCCCCTGAACCCCTCCCCCGCTTTGGGGTGACTGAGGGGTCACCTGAGGGTGGGAGAGGTTGTCCCAAGGCTACTGGGGTATCATCTCCGGGAGGGGTTGCCCCAGACAACCTCTGCCGTTCAGAGGCAGCGTCTTTTCAGATGGCCAGGTTCAAATGCTGGTGTGGGACCTTGTGCAGTGACTTCACCGTTGGGGCCTTGGCTTCCTCCTGGGTAAATGGGGTAGCAGTAGATGTGATCTCAGGGACTATTGAGGGACTGAACGAGGTAATATTTAAATAGTGCCGAGCTCATTGTAAACAATGTGTTTGCTGTGAGCCCAGGGCCCAGTACACAGTAGGTGCTCAATAAATGTGTAGTGGGTCAGCACAAAGGGCAGCCCCTGGGGGAAGTGCCTAAGGTGGGGAGGGGCATGAGTAGCTGGGGAGCAGCTGGCCTCGGCTGGGTGCCCACCCTGGTGGGTGACGGTGAAGGTCACGTCTGGTCACCGTAGACCATCGTGCTGAGGGCCACCTTCAGGGGCCTCCTTGCTCCCTGAAATGGCGCTCAGAGGGAGATCAGGCCAGGAAGGGCCATGCAGCACGGAGTGGGAGGGGATTGAGGCTGGGGCCTCATGGCTCAGAGAGCGGAACGGCCCGGCCCCCTGACCCTGAGTTAAATTCTTGTTTTCCTCTCTCTCTCAAACTGCCAAGGGCACAGAGTTGACTTCACAAATTAGTGTGAACGGCCAACGCCGGTTGAGGCCGGCTGTTCCAAGTGCTAAAATGGCCAGCTGACTTGCTCCTCACGCCAGCCTGTGAGGGATGCTCTTGTCATCCTCCATCTCATAGATGGAGACGCTGAGCAACAAGGCATTCAGACTCGCCCAAGGTTGCACAGGCTAGCTGATGTGCACTGAGTGCTTCCTGGGTGCCAGGTCCTAGGTGGCGCCCCGCCCCCCCCCCCCCCAGTATCCCTGAACTAAGCCAGGGAAGCAGGGATGTTACTGACCGTACTTCCGCCGAGGGACCTGGGACGGCTGAGGGGCTGGCCCGAGGTCACCCAGTAAGGAGGGGAGCCAGGACTTGAAGTCAGGCCACCTGGGCCCCGTCCATCTGCTGCCTGTGAGAAGTTCAACTGGGCGCAGCCGGGCTGCCTCTTGTTATGGGGTGACCTTGGCAGGGCACATGGCCTCCCTCGACCTTCCTGGTTCCTCAGCGGCAGGATGGGGTGATGTCACCTCTGCCGACACTCACCCGCCTACCTCTCCCCCAGATGAAGTTCTCGCTGGAGAAGCTGCATCAAGGCATTGCCGTCCCAGAGCCTCCTTTTGACTCCCAGCCACAGCCCGACGACAGCTTCTCCTGAGGATGCCGGACACGCAGCCGTTCCCCCAAAGGGACAGATGGACATAGAGCCTCGGTAGCCACTGCTGGCACGGTGTGAGCGCCGGGAGCCTTCCGCCCACCCCTCCCGTGGCCTGACCAGGGGCCACGCAGACACGGGGACCACAGACACAGAAGATGCACTTTAGACCAGCGTGTGCGAGTCCAGCTGCCATCGCCTGCCCTCCAGGGAGCTGGCCTGGCCTTTGGCAGGCCCCCCGCTAACTTATTTTGCCCGGCTGGGGTTGTGGGGGGCGCCTCCTGGGGTGCACGGTTCCCTCAGCTCTGGGTTTAATGTATTATATTTATTTGGGGCTGACAGAGCCCCAATAAAGGGTTGGAAATGGCTGTGGCTGTGCCTGCGGGGCCCTGGGAGCAAGAGGGAGGGATCTGTCCATTTTCTGGGGCCACGGTCACTGGTGTGACCTGGAATTCCCCAGCATCTTTCATAAGCTTTGCATCATCAGGGTCCAATGCAGGGGCTCCGAGGACAGACTCTGGTGCCCAGTGGCCTGGGTTCAAATCCACGCCTGATACTTAGCAGGCACATAACCCGCAGCAGGTCAACCTCTCTGAGCTTCACTTTCCTCTTCTGTACAATGGGCGTAAAAATAACCCGTCTCCCAGGGGCGTTAGAAATGAGTCTTCTCACACTTGAGCTGAATCACGAGCCTGTAGGGCTTATTAAAAAGCAGAGGCAGAGCCCCCCACCCCCCGAGTGTCTGACTCAGCAGGAGGGAGTGGTCTGGGATCCTGCACTTCCAACAAGGGTCCAGCTGATGCTGATGCTGATGGTCCAGAGACCATCACTTTAAGAACCACTTGGAGGGTTCAAGGAGTTAATAAACATGGCTACTTAACAGGCCCTGGCTTGGAGTAAGTATTCAATAAATGTTACTCTTATCATAGAAAAATTGAGGGGAAGAAGGTAACTCAAGTAGTGGGCGCCGAGTGCGCCCCAGGCTCTGGGCTGAGGTCTGAGGTTCATTGAATTCTCACGGTAGCTCCGTGACATGGAGACAGAGTTACATGCCTGATGCCACTCAGCAGGGAGGTGCAAATGACAGGCCTGGCCCTGGTGTCTCCACATTCAGTTGCAGGGTCCTGTGCCCTTCAGGACCCCCCGAGGACACGTCCAGGTTGAGGCTGTCTTACCAAGGAGGAGATGGGTGGAGAGGCAACGTCTCTGTCCAGGTAGAAGCCAGATCTGTCTTCCTCACCCCGTGTGCGGCTTGCGGAGTGAGCGATGGGCAGAGAGAGACCTTCGACGTGTGCCAGCCAGGCTGGAAGCATCTTCACTGAAGGCTTGGGGCAGAGGGCTCGGTGGGTAGAGGCAGGATGGACCACCAGTGGCAGAGCCAGCCTCTCCTGTCCTCCAGCTGTGGTCATGGCAAGTTACCCACTCTGAGCCTCAGTTTCCCATACCTGTAAAATGAGCATCATGGTAATACCCACCTTGTAGGGGGAATTGAATGAGTTAATATCAGTAAAGTGCTTAGAATGGTGCCACGCCCACAGCAGGTGCTCAGCAAACCCCAGCGTATAGGGCTGGCAGGAGGCACCCCTGCCTGGTGCCCAAGTCAGGTCCTGGCTATGCCTCTGCCTTCCACCCGCTGCCGGGGGAGGGCTCGGGATAGCAAGAGGGTTATTTTCTGCAAGGGAATTTCACAGCCCAGGAGGTGCTGGCACAGATGCCCAGACCACAAAGGTGTCCGGTGTCCCTGGCTTCCTGTCCCTCTGCCCTGGGCCTGCCACACATGCTGGTTCCTCTTGCTCAGCAGGGCTAGGCCAGGGGTATTCTGGGACTTTACCCCACCCAGAACTGGTGGCCGAGACCTGAGCAGCGACCCCCCAGCCAGAAGTCTCACTCACCCTGGTCCTGACAGCCCAGAGCTGCCACCCCATCCTCTCCATTTGGTAGAATCCACTGACAGAACAGCCCACCTGCCGTTGCTGGGGCAGGATTCCAGACCCACCCGAGGCCAGGGCGTGACTCTGCCTCAGTTTCCTCTTCTGTAAAAGGGATGATAGTAGACCTTGCTGCCCATGTTTGGGAGGGAGAAGTGGATCTGGTGTATCGCAAGGGCTCCAGCCTTGACATTTATTTATACATTCAACACATTTACTGAGGCCTCCAATGTGCGGGCACAGGTCATGGTGCTGGAGACACGGTGCCCAGGATGAAGTCGACCCTGGAGGAGCTTGTTGGGGGGGGCGGTGCTGGAGAGACAGGCAGTGACTGGGGCTATGGAAAGGAAGAAGAGGATGTCAGGTAGGGACACTGCTGTGGAAGAAACACCGGAAACGAGAAAAGGAGGTCAGCTGAGGGGCGGGGAGGCAGTGCCCCGGGGATGGACAGAAGCCCTGACAAAGGTGCACTGGAACCAAGAACGGCAGGAGGCCAGGCAGTGAGCCTTTTGTTCACCTGGGGGAGGAGGGACCAAGGCCCCCAGGCGGGGATGAGCTCGGCCTGTGGGACAGCAGGGGCCTGGACACACTGGAGTTGGGGGGAGGGTAGAAGACGACCTCGGAGACAGAGGGGAGGGCGCTCCTCCAGAAACGTGGCACCCGCAAACCCCAGAGCAGCCTCTCGGCGGGCGGGATCTGGCTGCACCTCCTGCTTGGGTGGGGTCCGGAGTATCATCCGTAGCCCCAGCCGAACAGACCCCTCATGCCTACTTGGGGTCCCGCACCGTGACGTCCAAGCCCGGATGCCGGGGATCTGAGGGGGAGGTCACTTAGAGGTCTCAGCCAAGTCCCCCTCCATCCCATGAGGATGACTTCCATAATTTGAAGGCGGAAGCCCTGCCCCCAAATCGCCCTCAAAGCCTTCTTGTGACTTCGGGGGTGACCTGTCTCAGACTCCAACGCTGGGGGTTCCCAGAGCCTGGAGGGGTCGGACGCCCAGACCATCCGCCCCATGCCCAGAAGCCGCGGTCCCTGCGCCACCGGGAGAGGCCGGTGCAGCGGGCGCCTGCCGGGCCGCTGCGGCAAAGGCTGGGCGGCCGCGCCCTCCCCCCGCGGTGATTCACCCCGCCCCCTCCCTCTGCCTCTCCCTCCTCCCCCCAGGCCGCCGCCGCCGCCGCCGCCGCCGCTGCAGTGCGCAGGAGACCGCGGCCCGCGCCGCAGCGCGCCCGAGCGGGAGCGGGAGCCGGAGCCGGGCCGGGGTCCGCGCGCCTGGCGGATGCGCCCGCGGTGCTCCCCAGCGCAGCAGCCCGAGCAGCGGCCGCCCGCGCGGCGGGGATGCCCGGACGCCGGGCCCCGGGGCTGGGCCCCCGGCGGTAACCGGAGCGGGGGGGCCGCGCCCCCCCTCCTCCCCCCTCGCCGGTCCCAGAGCCGCAGCTGCTGCGCCCGCGCGCTCCCGGGGACATTCTAACCGCCGCCGGGTCCCGCCGCCTCTCGCCCCGCTATCAATACCGGCGGCCCGGGAGCGGGGCGCAGCGTGCGCAGCGCAGCCATGGGGACGCTGCTGGCCTTCGTGGTCGGCGCGGCACTGGGTGAGTGCGCGGGGGGCGCGCGCGGCGGGGCCACAGCGGGGCACTGGGCGGGCGGCGGGATTCGCGCTCTGGGGCCGGACGGCGGGGCGAAGGCCACCCCCGGCCCATCTCCCGGCCCGGCTAAGTCCGCTTCAGAAGTTGTGCGCGCGGGGAGCGGGGCTAGGGAGGGCGGTGGAGGTGCGGGTGGGCAAGAGCGGGCGGGGGCCCGTCTGGCACAGCTTCGCGGCTGCGGGCGCCCAGCCGGGGGCGAGGAAACGCGGAGTCAGCTGCTCCCGGAGCCCCGCAGGCTGCAATGTGACACCCACAGCGGCGGGAGGGGGTGGGGGGAAGGCGGCGCCCGGAGACGGAGATGAGAGAGACTGAGAGACAGAGAGAGATGGAGACGGGAGAGATGGGGCGAGAGACAGAAGGACTCACACACAGTACTCCTGAGTGCTCTGTTGGGAGGATGGGGACATGAGAATAAAGAGAAACAGAGACAGAGCGAGGGATGCAGAGCTGCCCGAGAGAGACTGAGGAGAGTTAAGAATCTGAGCGGTGGAGAGAGAGAAACTTAAGAGGCAGAAAGAAGTGGAGACACGGGCAGACACGGGGAGAGATGGAGTTTTAAAGGGACAGGGAAAGGTGGAGAGAGATGGGAGAGGCTGTCTGAGCCTGGAAAGAGGACACAAAGTGGTGGGACCTTCAGAGAGCCCCTTAAGAGAGAGAAAGGAGGGGAAACAGAGGCACTCAAGGAGGTGGAAAGAGCAGAGGAGGACAAGAAGCCCCAAGATTAATAGAGGAAGAGATTCCGGGACGCAGAAAAAGACCCAGAACTGGAGCTGGAGACACATGCATTAGCAGTTAGCGCTCGAGGGGGCAGGAAGGAGGTGGCAGGTAAAAATGTGGAGGAGGGACCCAAAGGGGTTGGAATCCAGTAGGGGTGCAAAGGCCCTGAGGCAGGAAGGAGTTTTGAGAAGCTGATAGGAGGTGGGATAGGGGCCTGGAGGTCAGGGAGCCCGGGGGCGGGAGGACAAGGAGGCAGGAGAACTTGCGGAAGCGGGGATGACACAGGAGCTTCTGGGACTGGGGAGCAGGGCTGAGTGTGGGTCTGCCCTGGTTCCAGGGCCCATCTGCCCCTCTGAGGCCCTGCCTTCTCCCAGCACATGTGTCTGGGGCTGGCGGGGTGTGCAGAGCAGTAATGGTGGAAATAACTGCCGCCTTGAACTTCTAATGCAGCTGGAAGTCTAGTCCCACCACCTGGATGCTGCAGTCCCCTGGGCAGGGACCCTGAAGGTGGGGTGCTCGGGTGACAGACCCTGAGTTACTGACAGCATTGACAGCCTGTTGGTTGGGGGCCTCCTGTGGACCGGGCCCCCCGAGGCCTTACCTAACTTATGGAATCTGCCCAGCAACCTCCAGAAGCAAAGACGATCATTGCCCTCACTGTTCACAGAGGGAAACTGAGGCTCAGAGAAGATGAGGACCTTGCCAAGGGCACGCAGCACCTGGCAGGGCCAGGTTTGGTGTCCGGTTCTGTCCCTTCCTTATCATTATTGAGGGGAAACAGATGATTTGTGGGGGCCCGGAGAGCCGACGACTGGCGAATGTGGCATTGCCCCGAGTGACGGGTGCCCCTGCGCGGCCTGTCCCCACAGTGTCGTCAGCCTGGGCGGGCTGTGTGGAGGTGGACTCGGAGACCGAGGCCGTGTACGGGATGACCTTCAAGATTCTGTGCATCTCCTGCAAGCGGCGCAGCGAGACCACCGCGGAGACCTTTACAGAGTGGACCTTCCGCCAGAAGGGCACCCAGGAGTTTGTCAAGGTACGTGGGGCCGGGGGTGGGCGTGGGCGTCCGTGTGGACCAGGGCTGGCTGCCAGGAGGGCTTGTTTGTTTTCAGTAATGTGCTGGTATCGATGACTGGCTCCCCCTTGACCCGCTGGTGACCTCAGGCCAGTGGCGGAGCCTCTCTGAGCCTCAGCGCCCTCCTCTGTAACGATGGGGCGGCCGTGGTCTCCAGCTCAGCTCACTCTGAACGGAGTGAGTTGATGTACCTGGCGCATGGCTGGCACAGAATAAATGCCGTCGGAATTATGTAGAACCAGCAGAAATGTCTTGGACAGTTGTCCTGGGAGCACATAGCACCCGCTGGACCTCCCGTGCACTCTGTGTGTTTTGAGTTACATCTGCTTGGGCGCCATGAGCTTTGAGGGGCTGCTGGAGAACAGGGGTCTGCAGCAGCTGGGGTCAGGCTGCCTCTGTCCCTGCCGAGGAGGGTGCCTGGTGGCCGGGGACAAGCTATAGAGAGTGGGGGCCAGGACGGCTGGACGGGCACCGGGACGGTGACTGAGGGACGTGCGCGTGTGTGGTCTCAGGGCGAGGGGCACAGTCGGGGGCCCGGGCAGACCCAGGCAGGATCCCGGCCCTCCAGACCCTCCCTGCCTGAGGCCATGGGGCCCGAGTCCCCACACGTGTCCCTCTGTGTGTCAGGGCGAGGGACAGCACAGAGGGGTGGGCGGGGAGGGGGCACAGGCGGTGACCCCTGCTCGCCGCCCCCAGATCCTGCGCTATGAGAACGAGGTGCTGCAGCTGGAGGAGGACGAGCGCTTCGAGGGCCGCGTGGTGTGGAACGGCAGCCGGGGCACCAAGGACCTGCAGGACCTGTCCATCTTCATCACCAACGTCACCTACAACCACTCGGGTGACTACCAGTGCCACGTCTACCGCCTGCTCTTCTTCGACAACTACGAGCACAACACCAGCGTTGTCAAAAAGATCCACCTCGAGGTGGTGGACAAGGGTGAGTCGGGCCCCGCTGCCCCCTCATCCCTGTTGCCCACCGGCGGCCAGATGGAGGGACAGATGGCAGGGAGAGGACAGGCTGGCTCCACGCCTGGGCCGACCGTCCATGGTGGCGGGGGGAGCCGCACCTCCTTCCCCAGCTCCAGCTCTGGCCTCTGTTTCTCTCTAACCCCGGAGAGGTCACAGTGGGCCTCTCCTGTGGAAGTTCTGGGTGCAGAACTCAGCTCTGCCCCTTGTGCTGTGTGACCTCTGGCAGGTGTCTTTCTGTCTCTGGGCCAAAGGGTTGCCCTGTAGAAAACAGGATGAAACGTCTCAGGGTGTTGTTTGAACCCTTCTCGTGTCCTGGGAAGGTTATGAGCATCGGGCAGTTTGCTGGATGTCAGCTCCTGGCGCATGTCTGGCTCACAGTGGGACCTCAGTACGCGGGGCGATGGATGCTGGTGGTTCTGGTGGCCGAGTAGCCAGAGCCCCACCTCTCTCTGTCCCGCGGCAGGGGAGAGATGAGTGCGTCACCCATAGCGGTGCTCCTAAATTCTGCTGTGCACACGGAGCACCCTGGAGGCTTGCTGAGGTGCAGTCTGACTCAGCAGACCTGGGTGGCCCAGGATCCCCCTTCTGACGAGCTTGCAGGTGAGGCCATGCTGCAGGGCTGGGCCATGCTGAGCAGCCAGCATCTAAGGTGCTTTGGAAACTTTTCATCGTTTTGGCTTCAGCTGCCTCAACCTGTTCTCTGAACCATCTTCAGATGGGGATAAACTGGAATTTTCCAGGGCCCTACAGCCATTGGCTCAGAGTCAGGGAGATATCCCTGACCTTGGGCAGCAAAGACCCAGGGCAGGTGTGTCCCGTGGGGCCCGTGGCGCACACCCATCGTCATGGGCAACACACAGGGTCCTTCCTTTCCCCAGGATGGGTGCCAGCCCAGCGCCTTACGTGGAGTCCTCCTCGAGAGTCCTCCGGGCAGGGCTCTCACTGTCCCTGTCCTACAGGTGGGGAGGGCCGGGCTCGGGCAGGTTAGATGGTGTGGTCAAGGTCGCAGAGTGGGACCTGGACGTGAACCCGTCGAGCCTGTGACTCCTGTGTCTGTTCTCAGCACGATTCACTGCTCCCTTGTCAGCCAGAGCCTGCGGGTTTCTTTTTATAATTAGCATTTTTACGTTTATTGTCAAAGTGATCCAGCGGAATTCGACGCAGGAGACAGTCTGAGCGACTCCTCGGTGTAGGTGCCGATGCTGGGTGGGCGGCCACCCCCAGACACAGCAGATGCAGCCCCGCCCGCGTGAGTCGGGTGGGGGAGTGGAATTGCTGTAACAAAGGCGCCCCCAAATTCCGCAGCTTAACAAAATCTGTCAGTCCTGTCTCCCAAATCAGTGCTAGGTGAGGGGTGCGGAGGGCGGGGATCCGCGATGCCCTCGGGCAGCCAGGTTCTTTCCATCTTGTGGCTGGGCCCTTGCTCAGAATGGCCCTCATCTCGTGGTGGAGGCAGCGGCTGAGGCATGGGGACCCGGTGGAGCCTCTCCTTCCACGTTATCTGCATGTTACACCCCCTCCCAGAGCGTGTGCTCTCAGCAGCATTTACCACGACACGGAGCCCTTCTGTGGTCTTCCCGCAGCCTGCGGCCCCAGCGTTATCTGCCACCAGATTGCAGTATTGCATGCATGAGAGTACAGTATTTTATATCATACTCTACAGTATATTAACATTACCAAACACACGACAGTATTTTTATCCTAACCCATCATACTAGAGTATTTTTAACATTACTCACCATACTACCATATTTTTATCATTACCCACCATGCTATAGTATCTTAAAATACTATGAATTATATTGTAGTATTTTAAAATTTTTCTTGTTATATTATAATATGTTCATCATTGCCCATCATGCTGTAGTATTTTTAACATTACCCATCACACTGCAGTACTCCTTTCATATTATTGTCTGGTTAGCGTTGCTGGCCGCCTATCATCTTTTTTATTATGACCCCCCCATCAGACTGTGGTTTCAGCGTTCCCTGTCAGCCTGGATCGCCCGCCTCCTGGTAGTAACCCCCAGGGAATGAACCGAGTCATTTCCAAAGGAGGGGCAGTGGGGGTTGGTGGTGAGACCCCCTCCGCCCTGGCGGGGTCAGAAGACGGTAGGAAGCACCGGGGTCCCCCAACCAGGAGTAGGGCTGGCAGGCGGGGATGAAAGGGCTGATTCTGCTTGGGATGTCGTCGGTGTGAGTGGAAAATGTCTGAAAGCCGGCCCCAGGGGTGTGGCTGGGGCGTGGGACCTGGGGGCTACCCTTGTGGGTGGTGGGTAGAGCTCTTAGGAGGTTGGGGATGTTTGAAGAAATTGAAGGTCTCCCCACAGCAGGTGCCTCTGACCCTCTGTGTGACGCTCTGCCTGGGTCCCTCATCTGTAAGGGAGAATGACAGCCACCCCGGGTGTCTGTGTGGGTTGGTGGAGGCTGCGCTGGATCCCCGGCCGCTATCGCTGAGTCTCTGGCTGTGCAAGCTCTGCAGAGCAGCTCGGACGCTGCAGTCACCTGCACTCGGGGCTGAACCCTGGCCCTGAGTCCAATCCTGGCTGTGCATCCTTGGCCCAGCACCTTCCCCACTCTGGGCCTCAATGTCCTTGTCTGGAAAACGGGTTACAGACCCGTGCCGTCACTGTCCTAATCTAATTGGAAGAGCCGGAGATTCCAGGTTACCAAATTCCTTTGGGCGTTCAGTCCCAGGAGCAAGACCGAGAATTCCAGTGAGGTGACTTTATCCACTTGTAGCCAACTCAGTGTCTTCCTGAGGGCAGCTGAGCGCGAAGCCAGGACGTCTCTATCCTGGGGTGGTTTGGAAGAGTCGGGGAGATGCTCAGATAGAGACGCTGGGGTGAAGCACAGAGCCTGGCCCAGAGGTCACGTTCAGGACAGCTTTGGAGGCAATGAAGGGGTGAACGAATGAATGAATGGACGAGTGAATGAATGAGGCGTGGAATCCGTCCCGGCCCCTCCTGCAGGGAAGCAGGGAGAAGCATCCAGCGCGCACCTCCCTCACTCTGGCGCAGAAAGCCCGGGTGCCACCTGCGCGGGGGCAGGGGCCGCAGAAAGTGGCCGTGCACAGGGCGGGAGGACGCGCGCGCACCGCGGGGAAAAGCAGATCCGGCCGACTGGGAAGGGAGCCGGGATGCGGGGCGGACCTGCGACAGCCGGCGCGGCGCCCGGGTGGCCTTGCGCTCTGGTCCTCTGGCTGAATCGCGTCTTTTGCAGTTTAAATTGAGGCTCAATGAAAGGAAGCTGGCAGTGAGAGGGGCCGCGCGGCCCGGAGGCTGGGGGTTCCGCCCCGCCGCTTGGTGCTGATGGCTTGCGCTGCCGAGCCTTGTGGATGTTAACTCGCTTTCTTTTCCCAGCAGCCCTGTGAGAGGCCATGAGTATTATCTTCCCCATTTTGCCGAGGGGGAATCAAGGCCCAGAGAGATAGAGTCATTTGCCTAAGGTCACATAGCTAGTAAGAGGCAGAGCCAGGATTCAAAACCCTGGCCAATTTGCCCCAGCGCCCCTGCTCTTCCACGTTGTACAGCCCCAACAATAACAGTAATAGTAATATTAGTAATAGCAAACATTGATTGAATGCTATTTATGTCAGGTGCTAGTCTAAGGATCTTTAAAGCTTATGTCATTCTCATGACACTCCCATGAAGGAGATATTGTGATTATCAACTTCTAACAGATGGGGAAACTGAGAGCCAGAGAGGCTGAGTCACTTGCCCAAGGCCACACAGCTGGCAAGCAGCAGAGCCAGGATTGGAACCTGAGCCCTTGGGTGGCAGAGCTATAGATCTGGGGGACCTGCAGCCACCTGAGTGACAGAGATGACCCCCGAGTCGCACAGGGAGGCATGAGGAGGGTGACCCCAAGGCCCACCCAAGGCTGTTTATTTAGAATAAATAAACAATGGCCCCGGGGAAGCTGCATGGGTCCCATGGGCCCGGGGAGGCCCAGCCACTTGCCCAAGCTCAACCGCAAGCTGGAAGCACGCTCAGGCTGCCCTGGCTCCCCCTGCCTGGGCTCGGCAACTGCCTGACCGTGCCTGGCCCCGCAGCCAACAGAGACATGGCGTCCATCGTGTCGGAGATCATGATGTACGTGCTCATCGTGGTGCTGACCATCTGGCTCGTGGCGGAGATGGTGTACTGCTACAAGAAGATCGCGGCCGCCACGGAGGCCGCCGCACAGGAGAACGCGTGAGTGGCGGTGGGGGTGAGGGAGGTGACCCAGGCACCCGGGACTCCCCCAGGGGAGCCTGAGCGGAGCGGGGAGAGGGCTGGGGGCAACCCAGTGCGCCGTCCCTGTCGTCAGAGACAAATATGGCTGCCGTCAGGTCCAACCCCCCTCCTCCCTCAGACTCAGCCCCCACTTCTCTCGGGGCCGTGGTTCAGCCCAGCATCCTTCTCCCCAAAGCTATAGGAATCCAGAGCCCTAGCCCCTTTCTCCCCTGGGACCTGGGCGTCTGAGCCCCCGCTTCCCTCCTGCCTCAGACCCAGGACTTCCTGTGGGTCTCTAGGAGTCTAGCCCGCAGCCCCCTCCTCTAACTCCGGAGCCCTGAGCACCTGGGGCACAGACGTCCACCCTCTTCAGTCTGCTGGGGGTGGGCCGGACTGGTGATGGGTCACCTGTACACCTGGCCTTTGCCCCCACAGCTCGGAGTACCTGGCCATCACCTCAGAAAGCAAAGAGAACTGTACGGGCGTCCAGGTGGCCGAATAGCCCTGGTAAGGTGGGTGGGTGGGCAGGGCCCGGGGGCCCGGGCGGTGTCAGCCCCCTCGGTCCCTGATGCCCTGTCTCTCCCTCACCTTCAGGCCCTGGGCTTCACCTCAAGGAAGAGCCAGCCCTACTGGGAAACACCCGGGCACAGCCTGCCCCCAATGGGGGTGGGCCATTCCTGGGCCTCCACAAGCCTCAGAGACCTGCCAATGGAGCCTCCGGGGTGGGAGGGGGCAGGGGGCTTGGCTGACACCCCAATGCAGCCTTCTTTCTCCGGCCCCATCGCCCACCCGCGCCATGCATGATGGGTAAAGCAATACTGCCGCTGCCCCCGCCCTGCTTCTGCTGCCTGTTGGGGGGGGCGGTGAGGTGGGGGCAGCGGCCCCTCACCCCCCTTCTTGCTGATTTGCACACATTGGCCGCTTCAGACACGCACTACTGGGGCCCAGCCCCTCCCTGCCCCCTCCCTGCCCAGAGGGGGTCGTGATGGGCCAGAACAGCTTGGGGCAGCGGGTTCTGGGAGCCACTCTGACCCCCAGCGGCACTTCCCCTCCTGCTTCCTCTGGCTGGACCTGGGGTCCCCTCTCCTGTGATGCACTCCTGCCCCAGCTCAACCCGCCCTCTCTCACCAGCCTTGGAGTGTGGCCACTTAGAAAGGGCCCATTCAGCCTCGTCTCTCTTGACACAAATAGTTTTGTTCATGGAATAAAGATTCTTGGACTTGATTGGAAGTCTGTCTGGTGAGCCGAGTCACCCTCTACCCGCCTCCCCACATCCAGGCGTTTCAGTTTTCCTGGGGACCCTCCACCACCCGCCGCACACGCTAGGAGATGAGAATGGGGAAGGAACCGGTGGGGGCCCAGCGCTGGCAGCTGCTCAGACTTGGTTAGCCTCAGAGTCGGGAGGATCATTAGCTGAGAGCGACTGTGAGTAGGAAGGGAGCCAGAGGGAGAAGAGGCGCCCAGGCCAGGATGGGGGTTGGGGGGCTATGGAGAGAAGAGCGGCAGGCAGGAGTTTGGGTGTTTGCTGTCTTCCCAGCAGTGCAGGTCTCTCTGCAGAGGTGGCAGCTGCGGAGAGGGAGAGGGAAGGAGAGAGAGGGCTGCGAGTGGAGAGCGGAGGAGAGATGGGGATCCCGGCTGAGCAGCATGGGGCTCTGAGGGGAGGGTGCCTGGGGCAGCTGTGTGGGACAGCCTGTCTGGGGAGCAGCTGTGCTCTGACTCTGGGTGCGTGGCTGTCCACGGGCAGGTGTCTGCTGGTGACCCCAGTGTCTGGGCATCTGTCTGGTCCTGGGGCCTGACGTGCGTCACTCTTGGCTGCCGGTGGGACAGTGTGGGTCTGCCTCCGGACACTTCCGGCCTCTTGGCCTGGGCCTTAGCGCTCAGTGCTGCCTTTTCCGGGCCAGGTCCCCCATCCCCCGTCTGTCCGGGACTTCCCGGCTCCAGAGGTCATTGCTGCAGGCGGCAGAGAGGCTGCCAAAGCAAACCAGCCCCCGTGACTTGTAGGAAGGCAGCTGGGGGAGGGGTGAGGGAGAGGGCTCAGGGCCGGGGCCATGGGAGGGGGCAGAGTTGGGGCAGGAAGGGCCCGCAATTGGGCAGGGCAGGGCTGCCTCGTTCAGGAGCTGGACAGGGGTGCAGGAAAGGGCAGGGGCAGTGGTGGGCCTGGGGCTGGGCAGGGGTGCCGGGAGGGGTAGTGTGGATAAGGACAGAGTTCGGCCTGCGCTGGGGCAGGGTAGGGGCTGGGCAGGGGGCAGGAGAGGTGGCAGGGGCAGCTGGGGCCCTCCCTGAGGTCCCATCCTTCAGTCCTTACACGCAGCCTGTTCTGTCTCCTGGAACCCCTGCCCCTGCTCCCTCCTCCCCTCACACGGCCTCACCTGGGCCCCCTCCAGCCAGAGGCGAGGCAGGTTGCTGGGCCGGCCCAGTCCAGCCCCTGCAAACCCTACCCCTCCAGCCAGGTGGCCTGCGATGCTGCCAATCCCTTCGCCCGGCCCCTGCCCGCCCCTTCCCCGCCTCTGGCCCAGCCTCCTCCTCCTCAGGTGAGGCAGCCAGGCCTAGCAGGCCCCACGCCGCTCCGGCCACCGCTGCTGCGGGGCCACCATGCTCCTGCCCAGGCCTGGAGACTGACCCCAAGGCGGCACCACCTCTCAGCTCCGCCCCCACCTGCCGGACCCCAGGGTAAGGACCAGGGCCCTCAATTACAGTCCCCAGGATGTGGGTCCCCTCACTCCCACCCAATCTAGAGCCCACCTCCCAATCAAGGGGCCCTGGGGGACCTCAAGAGTGGAGTCTCTGACTTCTCTCCAGGGACCTTGGAGCTGTGGCCCTTCTTCAGACTCAGAGATTGGGCCCCAGTCTCCTCCGCCCTCAGACCCAGGAGTCCAGCCCCCAGCCCCTTCTCCCCAGGACCCAGAAATCCAGGCCCCCGGCTCTCTCTTCCCTCGAACCCAGGAGTTCAGACCCTCAGTCCCTGCCTCCCCCAGGCCCAAGCACGGGCACCCCAGTCCTGCAAATCCAGGTGTCTCCTGGCCGCTGGTCAGACACTGACCCCATCCTTGAACCCAGCCCAATCTGCGTCCGTGATCATGGCGTGCTCTGGCCGGGGCCCAGTCCCTGCAGCCTCCCTGGATGGGCGCCTGGGACTGGGGGCACCCGGGCTGGGCTGGCCCCCCCGGGCCCTGCCTCCCCGTTCGTCTCCCCACAGGGCCCGCCCCGGCCCAGGAGGTCAGCCGGGGAATCATTAACAAGAGGCCGTGACATGGCGGAGAAGGAGGGTGAGTCCCCCTTCCCTGATCCCCAACTTTGGCTCTGCCTGCACCCCTCCCTCCATGCTCTCTTCCCCACCCTCCACCCCCTTGGAGCCCCCTCTCTCTCACAGCCCTCCTGGGCCCCTCCCCACCCCCTTCTGAAGCCGCCCCCACCTGTTAACTATTAACCAAATCTGCGGGGCTGCGCCACCCCCTGCCTCCCTGCTGCCCCTTATGACTTTCCTGGCTCCTTGCCTCAGTTTCCCCTCGCCCCCCAGTGAGTTCTCAGCTAACCCTGGGCCTGTCATCTGTGTAGGGCCAAGGTGGGGAGACTAGCTATCATGGTTAAGGATGCAGAGTCGGGAGTCGAATGCACGGGCCTGTGTTTGAATCGGCATCTGCCGCTCTTTTGCTGTGTGACCTTGTGCAAGGGACGTTACTTCTCTGGGCTTTGGTTCCCCCTGAGTCAAGCATGGACCCTAATGCTACCTACCTACCCACGTGAGGTTGTTGGGAGTGTAGAACATACACAAGGCACCAACATGGGGCTTAGCACGTAGGACACATGCCAAGGTCCAGAGCCGTCATGACGGGTTGGCTGCCTGGGGGTCCCAGGGACCCAAGACCCCCAGCGACTCCAGGCATTCCTCCTGCTTCCTCGCATTGTGGGCAGAAGAGCAGAGGGAGGACTTTGGACCTGGCCAGGGTAGATGGAGAGGGAGAGACGGCAGAGAAACCACCCAGCAGGACGGGGAAGCGCCGGCGGAGGGGCTGGCACTCAGGACTCCTGGCGGCTGTGCTGGGGGCTCCAGGCAGCCTGGCTCCCTCCCAGCCTCTCCCACACCTGGGAGCCAGCTGGAGGGGCCCACTGAGGGGCGGCCTTTCCTTCCTCCCTCCCCAGCTGGGGCTGCCTCCCTCTCTTCTTCCTGGAACCAGGCTAGCTGGGTTCGTTCCCAGGCTGTAGCACTTTCTAGCTGTGAGGGCCTGGGCAAGCAGCTCCCCTCTCTGGGCCTCAGTTTCTTCATCTGTAAAATGGAGATGGTCCTGGTGCACCTTGTGGGGTGGCGTGAGGATTTAAATGCCACGTAGGCAGGAGGCGCTGAGCGTGTGAGCTGAAATGACCAGCGTGGACCGCTGGCCTCCTGGGATCTCAGCACAGTTACCAAATCAGCCCTCAAGCCACTCAGCTGTGGCTGAGCGAACCCAGGCTCCCGCGGGCTCGGGAGGAGCCACTGTGCCCTTGCTCAGCAGGTGGCTGGCCGGACCCTGCACCTTCGGGATGACTTCTTCCTCGAGCCGACCGAAGGGAGTCACCAGGGCTGAGGGCTGTGGGTGAATGAATGAGGGAGGAGAAGCCGAGCAGGCCCAGAGGATGGCCAGAGGCAGTCTGGGCACAGAGAGAACCGAGGCAGAGTGGGCGCCAGTGCATCCCCAGGCAGCTCGGCCCAGTCTCGGGGGGGGGGGGGGGTGGTCCAACCCGGACAGATGCTTACTTGATGGTGACCCGGGGTAGGTGGCTGCACCTGTCTGGGCCTCCTTCCCTCCTCTGTAAACTGGGATGATGATAACAATGCCTTCATCATCAACAGTTGCAAGGATTTCAGGAAACCGCAGGAGAGGTGGGACAGGCTGAGT
Source organism: Equus quagga (assembly GCF_021613505.1). Taxonomy (NCBI): domain Eukaryota; kingdom Metazoa; phylum Chordata; class Mammalia; order Perissodactyla; family Equidae; genus Equus; species Equus quagga. Next base: position 101,768,826 of record NC_060279.1, on the reverse strand, counting down.
CGGCCTGCTAGGATTCTAGGAGCTGTTGCTGCTGCGGCGGCTGCTGGTTTGAGTCAGTGTTGTGCTGGGGGAGTCTGCCCTAGGCCAGGCGGGGGCCCTGGGACTGGAGGAAGTTCTATCTGAGTTGATACTCAGGATGGGCATGGGCTAGGGAGGGCGTGCCGGGTGGAGGGAAGAGCGTGGCTGAGGTGGGAGGGTGGGGGGTGACGCACTGCCAGTGTGCAGGGGCGCAGAGGCACTCTGGGTGTGTCTGGAGGTGAAGCTGGAAATGGAGCTGGGAGATGAGAGGTGTGCAGGCTGGACCTGGTCTGCTGGGATGGCCGAGAGGTTGGCCAGGCCCTGCAGTGCTGGGTGTCTCCACAAGAGGGTGCTGGAGGTCACGCTGTGTTTCTTCCTCTAATGTGTCTCTGTGTTTTATGGGTTCTGTGGTTTGGCTGCTTTTTGGAAACTCTCTCGGGGGGTCTGGTAATGACTTTGGGGAAGCATGTTCAGCCCCCGAATCGCTAACAGCCATGCTTGTATCCTTAGACTGTCCTGGGGACTCTGGGGGCTCACGGGGGATTCTGGGTAAAGAAGGGACAGGTTGGATTTGGTGTTTAGGAGGATCCCCCAGGCATCCGTGGAGATGCTGGACCGCAGGGAGGACTGAGCCCAGGGGTGGATGGGGCTGGGGGCAGGGAAGCACAGGGGACAGGAGGCACTGGCGAGGCCTGCAGGCCGTGGAGCTGGCAAGCTGTGGGGGAGGGAGGCATCCTGCACATGAGGGACGGTGCTGAGGATGGGGGCCTCTGAGACTGAACCTAGCACCTGGGGAGACATTGAGACCAGATGGGACCTGGGGGGCGTGAAGGACCTAGGGGATTCCAGGGGGAGGCATCTAAGAGGCTGCCGGACCCCTGATCCGGGACTAAGGGGCCGGGACCAGGGCTGGAGACAGAAAAGGGAAACTGAGGCTGTGGAGGTGGGTGAGACAGACTTGGGTGGGAGGAGGCCTGGAGGGCGGGGGCCATGGCCCGCCCTGTGAACTCCAGATTTCAGGCAGTGGGTGGAGGCTCAGGAGACGGGGAAGGGACATCAGGTGCAGGTGGTATCCCAGAAGTCAAACGAGGAGAGCCTTTCCTTCAGGGAGCTGGAGTCGTGCGATGAGGACCAAGACACGGAGCTATCAACCGAGGGCAGTTTTAGAGACAGGAGCCGAAGACGTCCCTTGGGGGGTGTTGGCAGCCGATCGGTGGGGGCAGCAGACCTGTCGTGTGGGAAGAGATGGGTGGCCCCTGGAGGAGCGGGGTCTCGAGGAGAAGTCGGGGCGCTGGCTTGCTGAGCACAGAGGCCTCTCGCTCCTGAGGACTCACGGCGAGGATGCTGTCCCTCTCAGAGTGAGGGCGCCTCCTGTCTCACCAGAGGCACTGGCTTTGGGGTCCCCTGAACCAGAGGGCATGGAAGGCAGTTCTTCCTCTGCCCTGGGAGACGGGTGGTGATGCCTCCCGCCCCAGCAGACGCACCAGAGCCTCCAGGCTGGGCTGAGCAGCCGAGGGGAGCCAGACCTCCCACTGACCTGGAAGGTGGCTGGGGCGGAGCTGGGGTGGGACTGCCGGCCTTTTCTTGTGATGGAGGGTCAGCCAGGGGGGGCTGGGCTGGTCTGGCTCCCTGGGGCCTCTCTGGGGGGATGGACTGCTCTTTAGTGCCTTGATGGGAGCTGCGGGGCTCTCAAGTCCTTGAGACACCCAGACACTGGCCATCCAGGAGGCTCCTGGGCCACTCCCACTCCATTCCGGGTGCTGGCTGGCCTGTGACCACCAGCTGTCCTCCCACGACACAGAGGGGAGAGCTGGGAGCTCCTGCAGCCCTGGGGGGCCCTGCAGATGCCAAGGGCAGTGGAGCGCGTACCAGGCCCGCTGAGGCTTTGAGCAGCCTTATCTCTTTGGGCCCTGGACAATCCCCAGAGAACGGGTTGGCTTTTACTCCCCAGGGGCCCCGTTGAGCTGGGAATGAAATCCCTCTTCTCCTTGGGCCCAGGCCTCCCCAGCCGGCCCAGCCTTGGCCCCCCTGGCCTTCCCCAAGCTTACGCTGTTCTGGCCACGTCAACGGCTTCGCTCGCCCTCTGACAGCCTGTGCTCGTTCTGGCCTCCCTCCTTGCCTGTGCTGCCCCCTCTGCCCACGGTCTTTGCATGGCTGGCCTCGCCCTTCAGGCCCCAGCTCAGAAGTCACTTCTTGGGAGGCTCTCCCTGAGCCCCATGCGGATGCCACCCTGGCCCCGACCTGCGTTATTTTCATAGACTTTGCCACAATCTGGAAGTTACCAAGTTCATTTACTCATTTCCTTATCTACATCCCTACCTTGCCTTACACACCTGAGACCTGTGAGAGCCGCAGCTCATCCGTCTTGTTTGGGGTGTGTCCCCGGAGCCTGGAATGGAGCCAGGTGCACAGCGGATGCGCCGTAAGACCGTGAATGAATAAAGCTCCACTTTACCCATGAGAAAACTGCGGCCCAGAGAGAGGAAGGCCCTTGCCCAGGACCACACAGCTCTAATGATTTTGCAAGCATTATCTCGAACCTGCTGTGTGCCCGGCCTACAGCACAGAGAGGGGTAGGGCGGCTCTGTGGTTATGCACCTGGGCCCCAGGCTCCTGCGCTCAGCCCTGCCTCTTCCTGGCTAAGTTGCCCTGGGCATGCGACTCCATTCTCTGTGCCTCAGTTTCCCCCGTCTGAAAAATAAGACTCATAACTGAGACAGGAGCTGAATGTATTAATGCATCGGGGCAGCATAGACACAGCGCAAGCCTCTGAGCAGAGCTTGGCGATGATGAGGATGATGATTTTTATTATTTAAAAGAACTTTAAAGTATTGCATTTAGGGATGAGTGCTAGGTGGATGCCCATTAAGTAGATGAGGAAGCTGAGGCTCAGAGAGGCGATGCCACCTGCCCAAGGCCCCACCCAACAAGAGGTAAGGCCAGTATTTTTAAGTGAGGCTCACAAATTCCACACTTAGGCCCCCAACCTCCAGAGGCAGATTTGACCTTGGAGCAGGGTCCTGTGGGAGAAGTCTGGTTTGGAGGTTCCCCGGGGACAGAGGGTCTGGAACAGCAGGGAGAAGTGAGGCAGTGAGGAAATGCTGAACAGCAGGGAAGAGAGCTGCCAAGAGGGCGAAGGTCAGGGGTCATAGCCCCCAAGAGGCTTGGAGAAGCCCTGGGAAAGTCGGCAGAAGTGAGAGGTCCAAGAAAAGATGGCACAGTGTGATGAGAGAGATACAGAAGCGTGGTATCACTGGGGAGGAAAGATCCCGTAAGTGCAGGCAGGGAGGGTGGCAGCCATCCCGGCCACACCCCTTCCCAGCTGGAACCCTTAGGGAGCTGGACACCTGGTCGTCCACACTGCGGGGAAGGAAACTGGGCCCAGGCCATGGCAGGCTTAGGCTTTTGCCTAGTCAAGCCTGGGGGGCAGGGCAGAGCTGGCCTCGTGCCGAGACCCTGCTGCGGAGAGAATAGGCCTGGTGGGACCCAGCATGCTGTCTGTTGCAGGTGGCCGGACTGTCCCATGCTGCTCCGGACCCAAGGTGGCAGCTTTCACTGCGGGGACCCTACTGCTCCTGACAGGCATCGGGGCGGCGTCCTGGGCCATTGGTGAGCGTGGCCCCCTGCCCATCTGGCCTCCTGGGGCCCCTGCTGCCCCCCGGCCTGCCCGCCCTCACCTCTGCCTTCTCTGCAGTGACCCTTCTGCTCAGGAGTGATCAGGAGCCGCTGTATCCAGGTGAGCAAGGCCGGCTGGGGCTGTCTGGGGCGTCCTGGAGGCGACTGTGCCTGGGGGCGCTGCTTGGGGCAGGATCCTTTGAAGCGATGAACAGATACAGACATGCTGGTAATAGCGCACGCGCTTGCATCAAGCTGCCCACTCTGGCCCAGGCGTTGTTCTAAGCTCTTCACTTGTCTCACCTGGTGTTTTTCACACTCTATGCGTGTTCCCCGTTATTGCGTCATGAAATTAGGGAGTTGAAAACCACATTTTTAAAAGTATGAAATAGATTAGAAAATGTCAGAGTGCCTCTCGCTCTGTGAGTAAAAGCTTTGTTAAGCTTTGCTTCTGTTTGATGAGGGTGGCAGTCTTATTCTCTCCATTTTACACATGGGGAAACTGAGGCTCAGAGCAATGTGATGGTTTGCCCCAGAGAACAGAAGTTCAGGGCTACGTGATAATGTAAAAATGTGTTACTTACTGTGGGGCGTGGTCAAACAGGTTTGAGAGGTGCTGTGTGAACTCGGCGAAACTTCTAGCTCTCCTGGGGGGGTAGCTGCTATTATTACCCCCATTTACAGATGTGGAAAGTGAGAACAGGCAGCTGGGAAACGCTGGGGCTGGGAGCAGCTCTTAGCCTTGCCTGGTGGGGATGTGTCTGCAGGCAGGTGGAATGAGTGACCACACTAGTAAAAAGGTGCAGAAACGAACTGTGGAATGAATGAATGAATCTTCCCAAATTCAAGCTCCCAGCTGCCGTTCTGCGGCCCGGGGCAGCAGGAGGAAAGGGGAACTTGGGTGATGGAATGGATTTTGCACTCCCACAAGCCTCATCAATTCCGTAAAGGATTGGGCTCACCTTAGAAGAAAGGGAAGTGTGGACGAGGAAAGCTGCCCTCAGTGTCAGCCCTCGTGGGCGCACTGAGAGAGCGTTTCCACGTGCCGGGCACATCAGTTCATTCAGTCCTCCCACCAGCCCATTTCAGGAGGGGAACACTGAGGCGCCACAGGCCAAGGGACTGACCGCAGGTCACAGAGCCATGCGTGGCAGGTCTGGGATCTGAACCCAGCGGCATGGATCCAGCCCTTGTGTAGAGCTGCCACACTGTTGTTTCTCAAGAAAAAGTCAAGAGAGTTGCCATAGTGATGGCTAACGTGTGCCAGGCCCTGTCCGTAGCCTTTGCGCAGTGGCCCTGGGAAGCTGGGGCTGTTGTCATCACCCCACTTTGCAGCTGCAGGAAGCTGAGCCCAGTGGAGGGAGCTGACTTGCCTGAGACCACGTGTGGAGTAAGTGGCGGGGCAGAGGGCTCACGCCCGCCGGCAGCCATTCCGGGGCTCCCCACTGCCTCTGGGCTGAAGTTGCAGCCCCTGGTGGGCTCCGCGGCTCCCAGGCTGTGGGCCCCCCTCTGCGCCCACCTCATGCTGGCTCCCGGCGCCCTCCAGGCTCCAGCTCATGGACCCTCTCATGCCCTGAGGGACCCTCCTGGCTCGCAGCCTTTGCTCTTGCCTGTTGGCACTCCCGCCCCAGGCAGGATGCGGTTCTGCACGTCCTTGCTGAGCCTGAGGCCTGTCCTGCCCTCCGAGTTGCAGCATCCTCTTCTGAAGCTGGGTGGGACTTGGAGGAGATGCCCTCAGCCAGCTCCTGAAACCTTGGCTTTCGTGTCTCACCCTTCGGGCTCTAACTTTCCTGAGCAAGGCCTTCCTGTTCCCCAGACTCGGTGCTCCCTCCCACACCCTGTCGCTGGCGTCCCTGAACCCCTACCGCTTCCCCAACTCGGGGAAGCTCCACTCTACTCTGACTGCATCTGTCTCTCCCTGATGCGTGAATTTCCCAGGGGCACCGCCCCAGACAGTGTCTGTGGCGTAGTAAGTGCTCAGGACTCTGTGCTTAAGGAAGAAGCAGGAAGACAAATCCGGGCATGACGTAACTTGTCCCCAGCCTCCAGTGGGACAGTAATGAACCCACGATTCCCACTAGCTCTCGCCGACCCTGGCGCCCTTCCCCTCAGTTACACGTGGGTTTTTCCAAAACGTTGGGAAATTACAAAACAAACAACAGCAACCACAAAACTATATCCCCACCTCATTTCTCGGGGATTTTCACACCTCTAAATATATCAGATGATTTGGTAAGCAAACAAGGTGACCCAGAGCACTCTTCTTGCATTGCTTAAAATAATGCAAACAAGAATAAAGAGTTTAAAAGCGAGGAGCAATGGCACAGAATGTGGCTTTAAAAGTAATTGGAGGGGGCATTTGACATCCCCTCCCCCTGCCACCTCCCCCAACATACATCCACAGAGTGATCGTTTTTTCCTAAGACCTCACACTTTCTGGAAGTCATATTTCTGGAGCCCTTCTTTAGAAGTCATTTTTTTTTTCTTTTGAGGAAGATTAGCCCTGAGCTAACTATTGCCAACCCTCCTCTTTTTGCTGAGGAAGCTGGCCCTGAGCTAACATCCATGCCCATCTTCCTCTCCTTTATACGTGGGACGCCTACCACAGCATGGCTTTTGCCAAGCAGTGCCATGTCCGCACCCGGGATCCAAACCGGTGTACCCCGGGCTGCCGAAGCGGGACGTGCGAACTTAACCACTGCGCCACCGGGCCGGCCCCAGAAGTAGTTTTAAAATAAGAATTCATCCCCACCCCTAGGTGGAATTTCAAACCTGGGTCTTGGTCTTGGGACTCAGGCAGTGGTAGGGACCACCCAGGAGAGGTGCCAGGCATCCCCTGCCCCACCCTGGAGCAGGAGGCCATAGTTACGACAGGCCAGCCAGGAAGCTCTTAGTCTGGGCCGTGGGTGGGTGTGTTCAGGCTGGGGACGGGGAAGGGGCAGGGCGTGTGCAGGTCGGGGGACCTGGGCTCTGAGCCCTATGCTCCTGGGCAAGTAACGCTCTCCAGGCTCGGTTCCCCATCTGCAAGATGGGCGTCGAGATGGCCTCCACTCCCCAGGGTGGCTGTGGGATTCTAAGAAGGACCCTCCAGATACGACACATAGTCGAGGCCAGCCCACTGCCGTCCCCAGGGAACACAGCCAGAGTTTTATGATAGCGCTGGTGTTTTTAACCCCCAGGAGGGAATGTGCCTTGAGAGGCTGTCTAGGGCGACGCTGAAAGCTTGGGGTTTGGAGTCACTCGGGCCTGATCCTCTCTCGCTGCCTCTGACTCCCTTGGTGATGCTGGGCAAGTCACCCCACTGCTCCAAGCTTCAGCTTCCCCATATGGAAATGGAATAACCTCTGTGGCCTCGGGGTGGTGGGCCCCGTCTTGGTTGATGGCGGGACAGGGAGAGCATGCAGCACGGCACTCGGCACACAGTAGGTCCTCAGCAGGCCAGGTTCTCCCTGGCAGCCTTGCCTCCCCTTGTCCAGATCTGCAGGGCGGCAGGAAGACCTCTCAGCTTGGGTGTGGCCTCGCCGGGTCCTTGCTAAGAGGATGCAAAAGCGAGTTTGCAGCAGACGCAGTTTTCTGGAATGTGCTCTCGGAACACCAGCCATGCAGGAGGCTCAGGAGAAAAGGACTCAGGAGTTCACAGCTGACCTTTCCCCAGGCCCGCTCCCTCCCTGCCTTGCCTATCCTGGTCAGTGTCAGGCCCGTCCTTCTAGTGGCTCCAGTCAAACACCTCGGATTGTCCTTGGCCCCTCTCTTTCCCTCACACGCACATCCAGTCTCTCCGCAAACCCTGTGGGCTCCACCCACAGCATCTATCCAGAATCTAAACTCTTCTCCCCACTGCCCCACCCTGGCCCGGCCTCCATCCTCTGCCTCCTGGACCATCACAGCAGCCCCCGCCCTGTCTCCCTGCTCCGTCCCCGCCCCCTGCAGTCTGCTCCCCACGGCAGCCAGGAGCCGCCTGCGAACCTGAGTCAGGTCAGGGCCCTCCGGGCTCAGAGCCTCCCCTGGCTGCACTCACGCGGGGTAAAAGCCAAGTCCTCGTGTTCTGGTCTGTCTCCCGCCTCATGTCCGCTCACTGCCTCTGCTCCAGGCTCCTTGCTGTTCCTCAAACACCGCCTCCAGCCTTGGGATCTCTGCGGTTCTCTTGGCCTAGTTGTATGCTCCCTCCCATGTCTTCACGACTCTCTTTCTCACCTCCTTCAGATCTTTGTTTGGGTACCACCTTCTCGGGGAGGCTGTCGCTGCCCCCGTCAAGCCTGATTTCTCTCCCGGCCCCTTCTTCTCTTGTGACACGCCATATACTTTGCTTTGTCCTGGTCAATCTCCGTCTCACCTGTCGGCCCTCGAGCTCCACAGGGCGGAGGGTTTGTCTGACTCGTTCATTGCCCAGGATAGAGCCGGGCGTGTACAGAGTGTCTGGTAAATGAAATAATACACCTAAGGGCCGTGGCCAGCTGTGAACGAGGCTTGTCTGTCTGTCCGTCCGGCCAGGTGTGGGGAGCAGCCTAGGGGGAGCTGAGGGGAGGGTTGGCTCTCCACACGCCTAGCCCTAGGCAGGAGGGATCCCCCGTAGGCTCTCTCCAGCCCTCCTGTACATCTCTGCCCCGCCCCTGCTCAGTTTGGGATGTTGTGTTTGCTTGGGTGACTTTGTTATTGTTGTCTGTTTCCCCAGTTCTCAGACTTTGGCTTGGTGAGGGCATAGCCCAGGACTGTCTTGGTCATCTTTGTGTCCCCAGCATCACCCCACACCAGGGTGGGACTGGGCATGGAGTACGCGTCTATTTAATGCTTGTTGAATGAATGAATGAATGAAAAGTGCATCCTCTGTTTGGAGAATTATCATGCACTTTCCTCCTATATTCAAGGCTCTGACAAGTCCTGCGGAAAACATAGCATTCTTTCCTTTTTTTGTTTTTTTTTTTAAAGATTATAGGATATCTATTTAAATATTTTGGCAATCTGATGTATTAGTCAAGGGTCTTCAGGCTGCAAAAGACAAAAGGAAAAAAATAAAGAAACTGGCTAAACAAAATGGGACGTGATTAACTTACATAATCAGATTCTAGGGGTTCTTCAAGCCTGACTCCACGAATGGGCTTTAAAAATGTTACCAGAAGTCTCCTGGCTTTTCTCCATGTTGGCTTATATTTCCCTCACGGGGGCAAAGATGGGCCCTGGCAGATCCAGCCTCCCACGCCATTCTCTTGGGAGCTGGGTTAAAACCGTTTCCCTCTTCCCAAATGTCCCAGCAAAGTTCCAGACTTACATGAGCAACCAGCTTAGGAAGCCCAGGGGCGAGTGGAAGTCCCCTGGCTCCCATGGGGCCAGCCAAAGTCCCAGGGCTGCCATTCAAGGGTCCACTGAGTCACGCACGTGCCCTTGCAGGTGCGATCACAGATGTGGGGACATGGGGTGCTCCAATCGGCCTGCAGGGACTCAGGCCCAGAGCCCCAGGCTGGAGAGCTGACCTGGAGGGGCTGGGGTGGGTGTGACCCGGCTGCGGTCCTGTTGTCCTGCAGTGCAGGTCAGCCCGGCGGACGCACGGCTCACGGTGTTTGATGAGACGGAAGGGACCTGGCGGCTGCTCTGCTCCTCGCGCTCCAACGCCAGGGTGGCAGGCCTCAGCTGCGAGGAGATGGGCTTCCTCAGGTACCGGGGTGCCCCGGGGGGGCGCAGGGGGGGTGGGAGGACAGGCCTGACCCCTGCCCCGCCCAGGGCGCTGGAGCACTCGGAGCTGGACGTGCGGACGGCGGGCGCCAACGGCACGTCGGGCTTCTTCTGCGTGGACGAGGGGAGGCTGCCCCATGCCCGGAGGCTGCTCGAGGTCATCTCCGTGTGGTGAGGAGGGCAGCCGGAGGGGGGCATATCCCGGGCCGCCAAGCCGCACCCTGCCTGCTGCCCTCGTTTTCCCTTTATCCGTCTTAACTGGTCCCACTTTTTGTTTCTCTGCATCTCCATCACTGTCTCCCTCGCAGTGACTGTCCCAGAGGCCATTTCCTGACTGCTCTCTGCCAAGGTGAGGCCCCGACACTCAGAACCTCCTCCTTAGACCCCCCAGGGCAAGACCACATCCCATCAGATGCCCCCAGGCAGGCCATATCCTCTAGATCCTATAAGGAGGGGCCTGTGTCATCCCAGACTCCCCAGGGCGGAGCCCTGTCCCCAGAGGTCCCCAAGGATGGGCCTACGTTCCCTCAGATCCCTCAGGCCAGGGTCGTGTCCTCTCACACTTCCCAGATTGGGGTGTGTCCTCGCAGACCCCCGGGGGTCCCGGCATCCCCCACTGCCCCTGACGCCCCCTCCCACAGACTGTGGCCACAGGAAGCTGCCCGTAGACCGCATCGTGGGAGGCCAGGACACCAGCCTGGGCCGGTGGCCATGGCAAGTCAGTCTCCGCTACGACGGAGCGCACCTCTGTGGGGGGTCCCTGCTCTCCAAAGACTGGGTGCTGACAGCTGCCCACTGCTTCCCTGAGTGAGTGTCCCCCACGGCGCTGAGGGGGGCGGTGGCGGAGCGGCGAGGTGCGGGAGGCTGCGCCCAGGCAGACTGCCACCCTCCCGTCCTGTCCCCTGCTAGGCGGAACCGCGTCCTGTCCCGCTGGCGAGTGTTTGCAGGCGCCGTGGCCCAGGCCTCGCCCCACGGCCTGCAGCTGGGGATGCAGGCGGTGGTCTACCACGGGGCCTACCTCCCCTTTCGAGACCCCAGCAGCGAGGAGAACAGCAACGATATCGCCCTGGTCCGCCTCTCCAGCTCCCTGCCCCTCACAGGTGAGTCTGCGTCTTGGCCTGGGGACCCCAGAGGCTGGGAGGACGGAGGAGGGCACCGGGGGCTTAGACGCCGTGGGGAGAAAGAAGATGGTCTTGCGGGGCGTGAGCTGGGCAGCCGCTTCGGAAAACCATCTGACGGGTCCTCAACAAGGTGAGCGTGGAGCTCCCCCTGGACCCAGAAACTCCAGTCCTGGGGTGCGCGCCCAAAGTAGTGAAGACACGTATCCACACAAAAACTTATACTAGTGTTCACAGCAGCTTTATCCCGGTAGTCAGAGACGGAAACCGCCTGGTGTCCATCATCTGACACACGATGAACACGCTGTGGTTGATCCACACGATAGAGTAATATTTGGGCCTAAAAAGGAATGAATTCTGATTCGTGATACACAATGGATGACCCTTGAAAACACTGTGCTGAGTGAAAGAAGCCACAATCTAGATGGTTCCATGGATATGAAATGTCCAGAGTAAGCAAATCTGTAGAGACAGGAAGTAGACTGTGGCTGCCAGGGGCTGGGTGGCATGGGGTCAGGTGTGATGGGGAGGTTGGGAGGTGAGAGGAAAGCATACAGGGTTTCTATTTGGGGTGACAAGAATGTTCTAGAAAGGACTGTGGTGGTGGCCACCCCTTCCTATGGCCAGACATGCTCCTTAGCTATTATCTGTGAACCCACTAAAAACCATGGACTTGCAGAATTTAAGTGGGTGGATGGTAGGTATGTGAACTATATCTCAAAAAATCTGTTACAAAAAAAAAAGGTAATTTGGGGCCAGCCAAGTGGTGCAGCAGTTAAGTTCTCATGTTCCGCTTGGGCGGCCTGGGGTTCACCAGTTCAGATCCTGGGTACGGACATGGCACCGCTTGGTAAGCCATGCTGTGGCAGGTGTCCCACATATAAAGTAGAGGAAGATGGGCACGGATGTTAGCTCAGGGCCAGTCTTCCTCAGCAAAAAGAGGAGGATTGGCAGCAGATGTTAGCTCAGGGCTAATCTTCCTCAAAAAAAAAAAAGTAATGAAAAATATTTTTAAACCTATGAAGGAATCTGAGGAAGCTGGGGGGCTCCCTCTGAACTCTCCACAAGAAAGACTCACTTGGGGGCCGATGTGCCTTTAACATTTCTCCAACGCACGACTTTTGGGTCAAAAGCAGGCCACAGTGTCATAATAATAATCAAAATAGTGGTGATGATGATGATAACCAAGTCGGAATGGTGACGGTGGTGAAATCATACAATAAGTGATTCCCACAGTGGTGAGGTGGCGCGCACCAGCGCCTGTGCTGTTCCCGGCGGTCCCCCGCGTGCGCTCCGTGGTCGTCAGCAGCCTGGGGGGGTGGCCCTCCTGTAGTCCTGTTTTCCCCCACAGGGAGAGGTCCCAACACAGAGAAGGCCAATGTGCCCCAAATTCCCGCAAGTGGCAAAGACGTGAGCCCCCGCGCCTGGCGCTGGAAGCTGCCTGTCACCCCAGGCTGTGCCACCTGGGAAGTCAGGACCATCCTGTGGTTGGCATTATACTTATTTTTATGGTTATTTTCTTTTTAATGATCCGTGAGACTGGTTTTCCGCTTAAGGGAGCCATACACCTTTTTCTTGAAAACAAAACAAACCCTTTTCTTTAGCGAAAAGAGCGAGGGGGTTAAAGACATTGAATAAGGAAGAGTCCATGGAAACACAGGTGGGTGGGGTGGGAGGGTTGGATCCGAGACACAGGGCCGAGGGGGTCACCACGGGCTTTGGGGCCAGATTCACGTCCTTGCCAGCTGTGTGATCTTGGGTGTGCGACTTTGCCTCTCCATGCCTCAGTTTCCCTCATCTGTTAAGTGACTTCCTACAGTTAGTGAGATGAGCAAAAGGGTGAATCTGAGTAAAGAGTTTAGAGCGGCACCAGCACACAGTGAGACTCTGTTACTGTCAGTGGTCATGGCCATTGTTGTTTCCTATTATTACCAGATATGTGAGCACTTCCTGTCTGCCAGGCGTGGTGCTTAGAGCTTCACCAGTTTCCCACGACAGCCGCTGGGGGAGACGCTTCTTCTTCCCATTTTGCACCTGAGAGCCCTGAGGCTCAGGCAGTAAAGTCAGCAGCAGGCAGCAGGCAGGGCTGCCAGGATCCCTTGTGTGGGTTGTGCACTGCACAAGGGTGGCACGTCTCAGAGGTGCTTTCTCTCTGTGGTCGGTGTCGACTGTGTATTTATGATGGTGGTTTCTGGCAGCTGGAAGTCAAGTATCTCAAGATAGGGCGACTCTTTCCATTTCTCCTTAAGGCACCTCTAGGCGGGCGCGGCCCTGTGAGCCATGGGTAAGGACTCAAGCTTGTGAGCTGGGCCAACCCAGGGTCAGATTCTGACTCTGCCATTGACTTGTTATGGGGCTTTGGACAAGTGACTGGGCCTCATCTCCGCCCTATGTAAAATGGGCTAATCGTAGCCCGCCCCCCTGGGCTGATGGAGATGAGAGGAACTGACACAGGGAGCACCTGTGAGCTCAGTCGCCGGCAGCGTCTGCTGTGGTTGTTACGAAGAGCAGAGGAAAGGAGAGCCGGGGCGCTGGGGGCAGCTGGACAGAGGTTTGTCCTGGGGCCGCCGGCAGGGGCTGGACCAGCGTGGTGTCTCTCACAGAATACATCCAGCCCGTGTGCCTCCCGGCTGCCGGCCAGGCCCTGGTGGATGGCAAGATCTGCACGGTGACTGGCTGGGGCAACACGCAGTACTACGGTGAGTCCTGCCCCCCGGGACGCCACCAGAGGGAGACGCTGAGCCGGGCTGGGATGGGCAGTCTGGCTGGTGGAATGAATGCCTCTTGGCCCTGGGGCGTGGGGACACCAAGGAGCCCAGGGTGGGTGTGGGAGGGAGAGGGGGTGCGTGCTCCCCAGCTTCGGCCAGCCTTGCCCCCACACCCCCAGGCCAACAGGCTGGGGTGCTCCAGGAGGCCCGAGTGCCCATCATCAGCAATGATGTCTGCAACGGCCCCGACTTCTACGGGAACCAGATCAGGCCCAAGATGTTCTGCGCCGGCTACCCCGAGGGTGGCATTGACGCCTGTCAGGTGAGGGACCGTGTGGGGCAGCCCCGGCCCTGCCGCCCCGGGGATGGAGACCCAGGCAGTGGGCGGCCGGCTCCCTGTCTTGGCCCATGGCCGTCCGCCAGGGCCTCCTGGCCAGCCGTCTCGGCCTCCCCTCCCCCGCCAGGGCGACAGTGGTGGCCCCTTCGTGTGTGAGGACAGCATCTCTCGGACGCCACGTTGGCGGCTGTGCGGCATCGTGAGCTGGGGCACTGGCTGTGCCCTGGCCCAGAAGCCAGGCGTCTACACCAAAGTCAGTGACTTCCGAGAGTGGATCTTCCAGGCCATCAAGGTGAAAGTTGGGCTCGGGTGGGAGCCAGACGGGGGCAGTGTCGGGGACTCTCCTGGGGAAAGGCAGGCAGGGGCGTTCTGGAAACCGACGCTCGGGCCTAGAAGAGGGCGCCCCGGGAGCAGATGGATTTCAGAGGGCTTCTTGGTGGAGGGGAGTTGCGGGGCCCGGGGAGGCCTCTCAGACCTTGGAAGCCCCCAGTTGTCTTTCCCCAGACTCACTCCGAAGCCAGCGGCATGGTGACCCAGCTCTGACCCGTGGCTTCTCCTCGCTGTGCGTGCCTCCAGGGCCCGAATTGATCTAGGTGGCTCCAGCCCCACATGGTGGGGTCCACCCCGGGCCTGGGATGGAACATTATTCTTCTTGGGCCCAGCCCACAGGCCCAAGGATACCCTCCCTCCGGGGTCCTCTTGTCCATAGTGGCGGGCCCACTCAGCCCTGGGGCCACCCGAGCCTCACCCTCCTGACCCCCATGTAAATATTTTTCCACCATCTGGGGATCCCCATCTCGGTGCCCCTGATGACAGGATGCTCTTTAAATAATAAAAATGGTTTTGATTAATGTGGTCTCTGAATTTGTAAACGTAAGCAGCAATGAGGACATTTTGGGGGGAGGGAAGAGAAGAATTAGGGCCTGGCACAAATCAGGCAGGTGGCAGGATCCCTCGATTCCCACTGGCTTAAGAGAAGAGGTTTTAATTGGTTCACTTAACTGGAAATGCCCTGGAATATCGGCTTCAGGTACTGCTGGATCCAGCTGCTCAAATATTTTTCATCAGGACTGTGCCTCATTTCCTCTTTCAAATCTACTTTTCGCTGTGTCAGCTGCAATTCCAAGCAGCCTCTCCTACAACCAGAGACAGAGATGTCCCCTTCCCCACACCCTAGGCATATACGCCATGGACCATTTAGCAGCCCCAGTGAAAAGGGAATGCTTCTTTCTCAATAGCTACGGCAAAAGAAGTCCCAGGCCTAGCTCTCCTTGGACAGATTTGGGTCATGTGCTCCTGTCTCATCAAATCACCATGCACCTGATGCCTGGAGTTTGTGGAGAGGGGTGGTGAGACCCTCAAAGACCACATGACTTTGGGGGGTTCCCCAAAGGGAAATGTGGTACTGTTGCCAGAAAAAATGGACATAGATGGGCAGTGAGAAGAAAAGACACCCACCTTGGGCCAACACAGGAAACAAGGCCCTGTGGGATGGAGACAGTGGCCCCAGGCCCTGTGAGCACAGCCTGAGACCCCCACCTCTGCCTCCATTTGGGCCCCACTCTTTCCCAGAGCATCCTCAGATCTTGTGGGGGCTCCGATGGCCACCAGGGGGCGCTGCTGCCCCTAAACTGGGAGAAACGCAGGTGTTTCCTGTCCAGCCTCCACCACGTGTTGCTGAAAACCAGATGGTCTTCGGGAAAACGCTCCCTGGGTGCCCCTTTCCCCTGCGTTCCTGTGATAAAAGTTGTAATGTGTCGCCCACCAACCACAAGCCCCCAGGCGATTTCCTAAAACATAAACAGACATAGGACAGCGCCTCTGACTATCTGTTTGGGAAAGGCGCCCACCACCGTCCCTGGACATGGCACCCTTAGCACAGTTGATCCCTTCCTTGGCCTCGTCTGAGTCAGGAGCACCCTGCCCCACGTCTCGTTTGCAGGGCGCCACGCAGTTTTTCCAAAGGCCTGCGCGTGGCTGCGCTGTCCTAGCCATCCCCCCGAGATCTAACTGCAGGCTTGACTCATGCCTTGCTTTGTTAGAAGTGTTCTGAGTGACGGGGATGTGACTATAAGTTTTTCTTCATAACTGTTGGCTGAAATATGTACCGTACATGCGTTTTATGAAGTTCAGGGGCTCCAAGAGCACATGGCACACCCTGGGGTTTCTGAGCAGATAGGACCATGTCCCGGAGGGTCTGAGGGGACACAGCTCACCGTGTGAGGGGAGAGGGCCGATCTGAGCAGATATGAACTGCCCTGGGGGGACTGAAGAGGGCATGGCCCCACCCTGGGGCATCTGAGGGGATGCAGCCCTACTCTAGGGGACCTGGCGGAATTTGGACATTAAAAGCCGATAGGTGGTCTCCTGGGAAAATGTCACCCCTGGGGCCACCCTGGATAATGCCAGCATTACTGCTCTTTTGAAGAAGGGGGCGGGGGGGGGGGCGGTGGACACTGTGATTCACCCAGCAGCCATCCACCAGTTCCCTTTGTTTGTTGCTAGGGGTCTGGGAGCCTCAGTTTCTCCTCCTGCTCCCACCAACCTTGCCACCCACCCAAAGGAGCCACACAGATATTAGAAAAATAATAATAACACTCCTGGGGTTGCTTTGATGTCCTGCCAAGATCTTAGTCTCCAGAGAGACCGAGTATCAAACCTCGTTCTTCCGTGTCATCGCTGTGCGGCTCCGAGCCAGAAGCACTTGGCCCGTCTTCTCTGAAAAATGTAACCACATCAGGACACGAGCAGGCTCTGCGTTTATGGTTGGTGCTTCTTCTATCCGGACACTCACTTTCAAAGATAGAAAGCCCTCTGGACGCCACTTGGAGCGGAAAGCTTGGCGTGGTCTCCGGCTGGCGGCCGCCCAGTCGCGTTGCAGGAGGAACGGCCGGGAACCCTCCTACGGTGTTTATTCCACAAGTAAAACGTGGCCGGGATGGACAGTGACTGTGACAGCCATTGATTTTATGTTCAGAAAGAATTATTGCGAACTTTCAAATAGTGGTAAGTAGGGAAATGGGTTCTAGTTTCTGCAGAAAGAGCCGTGCTATTTGAGGCCCGTGGTTATTTGGGGAGCGGCTGTTTCGGTTCTCGCTGCACAGAGACCACCCCGCTCAGCGGTGGGGAGAGCTCGTGGGGTCTGCAGCTCCGATGGGTGGGGAGCAGCACGGACAGCTTGTCTCTGCTCCTGATGTCCAGCCCTCCGCCAGAAGACCTAAAAGATGGGGTGACTCGGTGGACAGGGGCTGCACTGGGAGCCTTCTCTACTCCCGCGCCTGGCGCCCGGGCTGGAGTGGCCCCAAGGCTGGGCTCAGCTGGGACCACCGGCTCCTTGTCTGTCCAATGGCTTGCGCTTCCTCCAGGCGTGGCTGCCTCAGGACATTTGGACTTCCTCCTAGAGGCTCAGAGTGAGCATCCCAGCAAACGCGGCCTCATCCACCACAGCCTCACTTCTGCTTGACTCTATCGGTTGAACAGTCCCAAACCTGCCCAAGGAGAAGCGACAGACACAGACCCCACCTCTCGGCCTGTCGATGGGCTTTGGGGCCGTGTTTCAGAACTGCCACAGGAGGCTACAGATGGCGGGAGCACAAAATGACCCCTCGTGAGAGTGTTCAGCCTGAGAGATTTGCCTGCTCTAATTGGGGATGATAAAATTGTGACAGTCATAAATTTTTAATACATTTTCAGGGTTGTTTTTATCTCTCAGAAGTTCATTCTAAGATGACAATCAGCTTTGGGCATATCTTGATTTTTTTCTTTTAATTTTTATTGAGATTATGATAGGTGACAATCTTGTGAAATTTCAGTTGTATGTTATTGTCTGTCAGTCGTGTTGTAGGTGCACCCCTTCACCCTTTGTGCCCACCCCCCACCCCGCCTTTCCCCTGGTATCCACTAACCTGTTCTCTTTGTCCACATATTTAAATTCCTCATATGAGTGGAATCATACAGAGATTGTCCTTCTCTAACTGGCTCATTTCACTTAACATAATTCCCTCAAGGTCCACCCATGTTGTTGCAAATGGGACGATTTTGTTCTTTTTTATGGCTGAGTAGTATTCCATTGTGTGTATATACCACATCTTCTTTATCCATTCGTCTGTTGATGGGCACTTAGGTTGCTTCCATGTCTTGGCTATTGTGAATAATGCTGCAATAAACATTGGGGTGCATGGGACTTTTGGAATTGCTGACTTCAAGCTCTTTGGATAGATACCCAGTAGTGGGATAGCTGGGTCGTATGGTATTTCTATTTTTAATTTTTTGAGGAATCTCCATACTGTTTTCCATAGTGGCTGCACCAGTTTGCATTCCCACCAGCAGTGTATGAGGGTTCCTTTTTCTCCACAACCTCTCCAACATTTGTTACTTTTTGTTTTGGTTATTTTTGCCATTCTAATGGGTGTAAGGTGATATCTTAGTGAGTTTTGATTTGCATTTCCCTGATGATGAGTGATGGTGAGCATCTTTTCATGTGTCTATTGGCCATCCGTATATCTTCTTTGGAGAAATGTCTGTTCATGTCTCTTGCCCATTTTTTGGCCAGGTTGTTTGATTTTTTGTTGTTGAGCTGTGTGAGTTCTTTATATATTATGGAAATTAACCCTTTGTCAGATATATGACTAGCAAATATTTTCTCCCAGTTAGTGGGCTGTTTTTTTGTTTCAATCCTGTTTTCCTTTGCCTTGAAGAAGCTCTTTAGTCTGATGAAGTCACATTTGTTTATTATTTCTATTGTTTCCCTTGTCTGAGAAGACATGGTGTCCAAAAAGATCCTTTTAATACTGATGTCAAAGAGTGTACTGCCTATGTTTTCTTCTAGAAGCCTTATGGTTTCAGGTCATATCTTTAGGTCTTGGACCCATTTTGAGTTTATTTTTGTGAATGGTGAAAAAGAATGGTCAATTTTCATTCTTTTACATGTGGCTGTCCAGTTTTCCCAGAACCACTTGTTGGGGCATATCTTGATTTTAACATTTGGCCAGAATACCTATTTGTTGCACCTCTAAATCCTAATGATTTTTATGAGGATAAGCACACCAATTTGAGCGCTTCCTTCATGCTGGGCACCATGGAGAGGTTCGTGTGTTCCCTCAGCGTTTCCCTACATTCGGACGTTAAAGTGTGGCTTTCCTAATTTCTACTACTGACTCCTTCATTCTACTGATATTTATTGAGCAAGCAATTATTAGGTGCCAGGCAGCACTGTTCTAAGCACTGGAGACACAGCTGGAGACCAAACAGACAACGTTCCTGTCCTCATGGGGCTGGAACAAATACCACCGGTAGCGCTTGGGTTATTGTTTTATTCACATCATCTCTTTCCCTTCCCTGTTTTTCCCTTTTCTTTTTTGCTGAGGAAGAGTGGCCCTGAGCTAACATCTGTCCCCATCTTCCTCTATTTTATATGTGGGATGTCACCACAGCACAACTTGATGAGCAGTGTGTAGGTCCTTATCTGGGATCCAAACCAGTGAACCCCAGGCAGCCAAACGGAGTGTGCGAACTTAACCACTATGCCACCGGGCCGGCCCTGTATCTTTCTCTATTTTTGATCTTAGCCTTGATTTGAACAGTAAAATTAATGAAACTATGGGTTTCGTATGGCAGTGGCATATCTTTTTCAATATAAATAGAAGATATTAGATAGACAACCACCAGTAAAATAATGACGAGTGCTCCTTCGTTGCCCCCCTATACATTCCCAGGGTCTCCGTACCAGCGGCCTGTGGACACATTTTTGGAAACGCCTGTTGGGTCCTCATACAAACCAGGGAAAGGGGCTGTGAATCTGCGCATGGTGGCCCATCTGAGTGGGCTGTGACAGAACACTTCAGGGGAGGGTACTGAGCCCCCCACTGCCAGCCCCTCTCAGCTGACTGGGCTTGGACACTGCCCCTCGGGGGTTCCCTGGGCCCCCAGGAAGCCTGTGTCTCCAGATGCTGGGGTTGTTCTGGGATGGACATGGGAGGCCCTAACCAAGGATGCCTGAGTCGGGGAGGGTGAGGGGCCCCTCACTCACGCCGGAGGGAGAGGGGCCTGCACGTCAAACCATGGCTGGCCCAGCGCCACTCTGTCCCACCTAGTTGACCATATGAAAGGCTGGCTTGGGTTTAGGGAACGAGAGCAGTGCCTTGGGGACCCGCACTTTGAAGATGGAGTCCCCACTGCCTAACTCTGCATGTCCTCTCCCAGGGCGGCCCCCACGATGTCCATGGGGCACTGTCTGCATCACTCCAGACGAATCTCTCTCTTGCCGGGATGTGCCCCTGTCATGCTCCCAAATGCCCAGCCATGAGCTCCTACCATAGCCTCCCCCACTGTTCTCTGCAGAGGCCCCTCTCGGCCCCTCGGCCGGCCTGCAGCCCCTGGATCTCCCCAGGTGCGCATCCTGACCACCTGCTTCGCACATGCTGGCTCGGGCCGCAGGAGGCTGCTGGAGAGAACGGGCCCCGGAAGGAGAGACTGTCTGCCTCGTGGGCTCTCCAGCAGCAGCAGAGCTCCAGGGTCCCCATCTGTGGGGTGCATGACGCATGCTCAGGCCTGCTAACGGGGTGGGGAGCTCCGCCCCGGCCCTGGCTGCCTGTGGTCGCCCTGCCCACTGGGAAAGCCCTGGAGGAGCCTGTCTCCTCTCTCCCTGCTCGCCCCATGCTCCTCCACAGGCCTCAGCCAGACCGGCTGAGAACCAGGATCCTGGGGAGCTTCCCAGGCCCCTGCATCCCTGAACAATGGGCTAGTGGAGCTGATTACAGGCCCCCAGCCCCAACTTAGCCCCAGGTATAAACCAGTGTAGACAGCAGCACACGGGGCCACCATGGGGATGTGCTGGCTACTGCTGGTGTGTGAGTGGGATCGGGGGTCTGGAAGAGAGTCAGCTGTGGAGGACGGACCCCAGCCTTTAGCTCACACCCCTCCTTTCAGCCCTGCAGAACGAAGCGACCTGGAACGAGGGGCTCAGAGGTGAGGCTGGACATGCCCCATAGCCCGGTGAGGGGACAGGGCCATTGGGGCAGGCAGGGAGGGCCCTAGGAGTCTGGGGGTATGCAGCCTCACCCCAGAGAACCGTGGAGACCCCCTGCTCTTGGGGACTGAGGGGACATGACCTCTCCCTGGGGAGTTTGAGAGGACACAGCCCCAGCATGATGGGGCTGGGGAGCCTCAGTGGTCTTGGTGTCCCCAGCCTCACTCCTGTACCTCCACGGGCTGGAGCACGTGGATGAGACCCTCCCTGCAGAGGATGACGGCTTCTCCGAGGGGCTGCAGCTGCTGGAGCCCTTCACGCTCTTTGGGGTCACACACAGGACGGCCTTTGTGAGCCCTGACTCCGGACTGTGGGTCCCTGGGCCTCCCCTCCTCCTGACTGACCCTGTCCACATCTGCTCCTCCCTCCTTTGACCTGTGTCCTCTGTCTTTCTGGGTCCTGGGCCCTGTCCCTTCTCTGATCCCTGACCTGATGACACCGCCCTGCCCAGCTCTTTCCCCCCGTGGTCCCCAAGGTCTGCACCAATGGCTGGTGTCCCTAGGGGGGCCTGTGGCCCTGTTCACCCCCAGGCATTTCCCCCTAGGGATGGGCCAGGTCTTTGCGGCCCCGTTCTGGGTGGACGGGTCCACATTGAGCAGGGGCCACAGTAGTGCTAGCAGAGCTGCCGGCCGAAGATTTGGCCCCTGCCTTTCCCCACGCCCGTCCCCTGCCCCCAGTGCCCTGCTCGTGGCCACCTGGGACCGAATTCCCTCTTAGGGGCCCTTGGCCCCCAGGCGAGGAAGCAGGTGGGGGAGAGGGGCCCAGGATGGTCCAGCTCCCAAGGAAGAAGGGTCTGGTTCTGGGTAAGTGGGAGACACCGTGAGGGAGAGAGAGATAGAAGGAGAGAGCGAAGGACAAAAACAAGGGGGAGACGGAGAGAGATGGAGAGACAGACGGGAAACAGAGAGAAAGAGAGAGAGAGAGAGAAGGAGAGACACAGACTAGGAGAGAGACGGAGAAGACAGAGAGAGAGCGAGGGTAGGAGACAACCAGATGGAGAGACAGAAAAAGAGAAAGAAAAGGATAAACGGTTGGGGGCGGCGTGGGGGAGGCAGAAGAACAGAAATAGAAACAGGGAGAGGAGGGGAAGAGGGAGGCAGGCCGCACAGGCTCTGGTGGGCCGACCGGACCGCGGGCTGGGAAGACAGGAGAGCTGGGAAGCAGTGGAGCCCAGCGGGCAGTGGCCGCCAGGGGGCTCATGGGCGCCCCGGGCCAGGCCAGGACGCAGCCGCTCCGGCTGCGCTCCCCCACGTAGGTGAACACCTTCCAGGCGGTGCTGACCGTGGCCACCCACGCCTCCTGGGCACTGTTTCTTTACAAGGACACCCTGTGGACCATGGGTGTGGCCAGCGGCGGGAGATGCGACAATGGCCTGGGGGGCGTCGAGACCCAGGTGGGTGGGGAACCAGCAGAGGCTGCCCGGCATCCTCGGGGAGGTGAGGAGCCGGCCCGGCTGACCCTGTCCTCAATCACGCCCCAGGACGGCTTCAGTAGCGGCCGGCAGAGGGACAACTTCACCATCTCTGGCTCCAGGAGCCCCGACGTCCTGCGCAGACACGAGCAACATGGGCATCCCGGGGTCCTGGGCCTTCCGTACTGACTCCTTTGTGGTTCCCAGTGGCTGTACCCCAACGGTGAGGTGGTGGGAGCCCCACCAGACCCGCCTGCCCCTGGGTCCAAGCACTTTCCTCCTCTCAGACCAAGGGGTCCAGCCCATTCCATCCTCAGAACCAGGAGTCCAGACCCCCAGTCCCTCCTCTCTCAGGACCTGGAGGCCAGGCCCCAGCCCCACTCTCTCCACAGCCCAGTTCCTGCCCTTGGTGCCTCTTTCTGGAACAGCATGCCTGTAGCCACCACTGCAGCTGTGGCCAGGCAGGCCGGGTGCGCTGTGGCTGGAGGGCTCAGCAGTTGCACCTACACACCCCTTCCCACGCTGCCAGGCCCCTCCACGGCCCTCCTGCTGCCTGGGTGCCCTGGGCCACCTGCACACACTCCTGGGAAGGCAGCTGAGGCTCCAGCATTGCCACTTTGTCCTGGCCCTGCTTCCTGGCATCAGCGGGGAGGGAAGCTGGGCCCGGGAGCCCCGATGCCGGAGGCCCTACTGTGGCTGATGGTCCATGGCCAGGACATGGTGGTGAGACCTGAAGGCCCAACCGGACCCGTGATGGTGACCGAGGCTGGGCTGGGCTGGAGGGTGGAGCAGAGGTGGGGCACCCATGAGGGGAGAGGCAGAGTCAGAGGAACGGACGGTCATGGAGACCATCAGAGACCAGCAGGCAGAGACTCAGATGGCACATAGACAAGCAGGTGGAAAGAATGACAGGCAGAGAGATGGACAGGAAGACAGATCATCCGACAGATGGACAGAGAGATGAACAGGAAGATAGGATGGCTGGGCAGGTGGACAGGCAGATGGACAGATTGACAGAGAAACAGAAAGACAGAATGACATTGGGATGAACAGAAGAGGTGGAGAGACAGACGTCAGGGAGAAGATGGACAGGCGGACAAAGGGTGGGTGGGTGGTGAATCGCTTGGGGACTCACCTGAGGCAGGAGAGACGCAGCCCCCAAGGTCTGGTCCTGACCACAGGCCTCTCTGGCCCTCAGTGCAGGCCCCCGGCGCCTCCCTGTCTTCACCCCCCATCCTCTCGCCCTCACCCCTAGGCAGCCGAGCACCCCGGGCCGGCTGCATCCCTGTGATCGTGAACCTGAAGGGCCATCTTACTCCCTGGTGCCCCTCGTGCCCGCTCTCCCTGAGGATCGGTTCACACCCCCCGCCCCCCCCAGAGCAAACCCCACCCTGGCTGCGATGTCTCGCTTCCTGTTTAAACCTGGGTGGGGAGCCCTCTGTGGGCTCCCCACCCTCCCCGAGCCCCTCTGCCCTGCAGGCTGCCGCCTGGAAGCCGGCTGCGCTCTGGCTAAGCCCCACCCTGCCACTGTCCCTGGGTCTCACCCGCCTTCTTGCCGTTCTCTCTGCTCCACGTGGATCAGTCGTTCTCAGAGCCGCGGACCGGCAGCAGCAGCAACTGGGGACCTGTTTGAAATGGAAGTTCTGGGGCCCAGCCCAGACCACCCCGGGTGGGACCCGTGTCTGGTTACCAGCCCTTCCAGGACTCTCACGCACAGTGATCTGAGCACCACTGACCTGAGTCCACACCGTCAGTGCCCCTTTCTACTGGATCCTGTCACCACATCCCGACAGTCTGAGATTTGTCCCATCTTAAAAGCTCCCTTGACCTCGTCCCCTCCAGCCATCGCCCCCTTCCTTAGGTCCCCTGCACAGCACAAGGTCGCCCCAGAGCTGTGTGTGCTGGCTGCCTCCCATCCCTCCTTTCCTCCTCTGTGAGCTCTCTCCAGTCCCTTCAAATTCAGGCCACCAAAACCACTCTTGGCCGGGTCCCCCCAGTTCAATCGGCCATCCTCAGTCCACACCCTGCTGGACCCTCGGGAGCTTTAGACGCTGCCTGACCCCTCCCTCCTCCATGGAGCGCCTTCTTCCCACTTCAGGGACCACGGCTTCCTGGCTTTCCTCCTGCCCCCTCGCTGAGCGCAGGGCTCCCGCCCTCCCCTCGTCCTCCGCTTCGCCCACTCCCTTGGGCGTCCCTTCCAGGTTTTCTGCTGCAAACACGCCGCCATCTCTTCCCCTTTCCCGTCAAGGGTGCCCCGCCTTACCTGAGCCTCACCCGCTCCTTCCTGCCACGCGCATTTCCATCCCAAATGCCTCCCACTGGAGCCTCCCCCAGAGCCGAAACCCGGGCCTGGGCCCCCTGACCCCTGTGCTGTGTCCCATCCCCGCAGGTGACCGAGCATCTGCTTCCTCTGCCCCTCTCCGTCCCCGAGGCTGGGCTTGCCGTCCACGCACGGGGCTCAGCCAGCCTCCTGGCCATGGACATAGGCCTCGAACTGCGGATCCAGGATGGGCATCTGGAACTCGTGGTACCAGAAGCCGAGGCCATGGTCACCAGGGGCCTGTGTGGGCCCGAGGCCTTGACCCCTCTGGGAATGCCGCAGCTGGAGCCTGGGCCTTTCCAGGCCAGCTGGCAGGAGGGGTGCCCTGTAGCTCAGAATGACCTGTCTGCCCGGCCCACCTGAGGGCCAGGTATGCAGGCCCCAAGGCCTGTGGGCGGCTCTGAGAGCTGACAGACCCCTTTGCAGCCTGCACCTGAACTCTCCCTGTGGGACCATTCGTGGACAGCTGTGTTGAGGAGCTACCTGCAGCCAGCGGGACCTCTGTCAGGCACTGGCTGCCTTTGCCTGGGCCTGTCAAGCTATCGACATCCCTGTGGGCAGCTGGTGTGGTCCTGGCTTCTGCGGTGAGCTAGAGAGAGATAGTAAAGAGGAAAGGAAGGTGGGAACTCGGTCCAAGAGCACTGTGTAGAGTTGCACAGGCTGTGAACTGCACAAAAATATCCGGCCCTGCCCTGGGGTCTGAGAGGACACAGCCCTACCCTGTGCGTGTGTGTGTGTGTGTGTGTGTGTGTGTGTGTGTGTGTATGGGGGCAGGGTTTCTGAGGAAAGAGCTGCTCTGGGGTTCTAAGGCATCATGGCCCTCATCTGGCTCGGGGTGTGGGGGGTGTGAGGGAACATCTTGGATGCAACACTCGGTGTTTACCTCTCACTCTCTGCTTGTTCCAGAACAATCCTGCCCTGAAAACAGCCACTGGGAGACATGTGCCGCCGTTTGCGGGGCCGGCTGACCCCGGAGGAGGTGCCTATGGCCTGCCACAGCCCGAGTCGCGAGGGCTGCGCGTGCGACCGGCTACCTGCTCCGCAGCAGGGCTTGCGTGTCCCTGGCCCTCTGCAGCTGCCCCTGGGTGCTCAGGAGCTGAGCCCGTGCTGTCACGAGCTGTGCAAGTCTGGAGGCGTGGTGGCTGCCTCACTGCAGACCCCGGGCATGGGGGCCAGGGCACCAGGCTCTGGCGTTGTGGGGTCCCAGGGGGCAGCAGCTGGGTGTCGGGGAACCCCCACTACCACACCTTCCATGGGGCCACCTTCACCGCCCAGGGGGCCTGCCTCTATGTGCTGAGCCCCACCTGTCAGGCCGGCCCAGGGGCACCGGCTGTTTGAGTGGACAGTGAGTACCTGGGCCCCAGGGCCAGTGCCACGGGGGCTCAGCACGTCCAGGCGGATGGCCATGGGGTAACAGTGGTGATGGAGGCCTGCACTCCTGGGAGGGTACAGGTGAGCTTGGGCAGGGGCTGGGACCAGAGGTCTGACGGTATGGAGGGAGTCTGGGCACCCCCCGGGGGGGTCTGATGTGGACTCCCCAGCTGTGTCTCCAAGTTGACGGGACCCAGGCCTACCTGCCCTTACCCCTGGCTGGCAGCCACATGCACGTGCACTTCAGTGGCTCTGGGGCCATGCTGCACAACAACGCAGGCCTCCTCGTCTCCTATGATGGTGCCACCATGTATCCATCATGGTGCCCAAGACCTATGGGGGTGCCCTCTGTGGCCTGGGGGTGGACTTCAACAGGGGCCCCAGGGATGACTGCTGTGGCCCTGATGGCTCCCTGCTGCCCAAAGTGGAGGCCTTTGCACGCAGCTGGAAGGCTCCGGGCTCCATCATGGGCCCCACTCCACTGTGCCCACACGACAAGGAGGGCTGGTACCCGTCCCTGGCCTTCTGCAGGCTGCTGAGGGCCCGAGACTGTGATGAGCCAGCTGAGGCCCAAGGCCACACGGAGAACTGCGTCCACGACCTCTGTGTCACCGGGAGCTCACGGGAGATCTTGTGTGCGGTGCTGGGCAGCTATGCCCAGCAGGCCAGTGGCACGGCCTCCCTGTGTGGCCCTGGAGACACGTGGTGCACTGTGGTGGGCGGCCACTATACCGACTCTCAGCGCATGTGCCCTGCCCTCCTCTCCGTGCCAGCCAGGATTCTTTCGCTTGCTGGCTGCAGAAAACCAAATCAGCTTGTTTTGTTGGCTTGTGTGATTAATGATCTAAGTGCAGCTGCTTCAGGCCCGGCTCGATCAGGCGCTGAAACAGTGTCATCAGTGCTGGTTTACTGCTTCCCACCCTGTTGGCCCCCCTGTCCAGACTGGCTCGGCCTGAGAAGAGCAGCTCCAGAGCTGCAGATGCTCAGCTTGCAGCCCAGCAGGAAAGAGAGAGCCTCAGGTCCTGGAGGGCCCCGCGCAGATTTCACTGTGTCTCCGTGGCTGTGACTGCTCCTGCTTGAACCAGGCGCTGTGGCCAGGCTTCTCCCTGACCCCAGGCTCTGTCCCCTGGGAACCTGCCGGGGCAGAAGCCGGGGTGAGGTTAGCAGTGGGCGGTGGGTCCCGGGTGGTGCCCAGAGGACCAAGGGATGGTCTGCCCTGTCCCTGCCTGCTGCCAGGCCACCTCTGTCAAGAGCGTTAAGCTCTGATGGAGACCCAAGTACGAGACAGTTGGGGACACAATTGTATGAGTCTTCTACTGCTGCCATAACAAATTGCCACAAACTCAGCAGCTTAAAACAACACAGATTTATGATCTGACAGTTCTGTGGGTCCAAGTCCGACAGAGCTCTCATCAGGCTACAGTCAGTGTCAGCAGGGCTGCGGGCCCTTCTGGAAGCTCCAGGGGAGCATCCTTGTCTCGCTCACTCAGACTGTTGGCGAATTCACTTCCTGGACGCTGTAGGACTGCGGGCCCTGTTTCTGTGCTGGCTGTAAGCTGAGGGCCGTTCTCCACTTCTAGAGCCGGCCCGCATTCCTGGGCTTGTGGCCCCCCCTCCTCCTGTAAGCCACTTACAGCAGGCGCAGTCCGTCTTGTGCTCCAGATCTCTCCTGCCTCTTTCTCACTAACTCTTCAGCCTCCTTCTTCCACTGTTGAGAGCCCATGTGATGACACCAGGCTCATCCGGATAATCCAGGATAACCTCCTCCATCTCAGGTCCACAACCTTAACCACATCTGCAAAGTCGCTTTTGCCATGTGACATAACCTAGTCACAGCTCCAGCGATTCGGCCTTATTCGGCCACGCCGAAGCATGTGTTCACATAACACAAAGCGTCACCACACAGGAGCCTGCACGCAGATGCCTTCCATCCCCTTCTTTCTATTCTGTTTCACTTTTTTAAAAGCGAGAATTGCCTAACTCGCCTGTCTAGCCTTGAAGTTGAGAACACAAGTCCCCAGGTCAGCCTGCCCCGTGAGAATGCCAGCTGTGTGCTCCCGGAGAAGTCACTTACCCTCTCTCTGTGCTGCCGTTTCCCCTCTAACCAAAGCAAGTGATGGTAACCGTACTAGCTGGCGGGGTTGTTATGAGAATCAAATAGATGAACAGTTCCTGGAGATACAGGGAACGCAGCGAGTCAAGCACTAGCTGTCATTATTCGACTGATTTATAATTTTCACATCAGGGAAAAACTCTGCACTAACGTTGCTTGTCCCCAGGTCAGGACCACAGGCATTGCGTCCTGGAGCCCTGTTGGTGGCAGAGGCTGTCCCAGGGCCCTGAGTCAGCTTGTCCTGGGGAGGACCTGGGCCATCCCGCCTGGCCCCTCCCCATCTAGCCCGCCCACCTTTTCACCCCTTTTCTGTGGATGTGAGAATTGCACAGGTGAAGAGCAGACACTGAGGCACGGAAGTGAGGGGTCTAGCTCCAGGCCACCCAGCTAGGGGAGGGGCGCTCTGGGCCTGACCTTGCTCTGGCTAATGCTGGGGACATAGCAGAGATGGAGAAAGGCCGGGGCTGTCCCCTGGAGCCCACACTCCGCTGGGAGACTGGGCTGTGCTCAGACAGCGGCACCCCGGACGGTTGGGGCTGTGACGGGGCAGCTCAGGCAGCCTGATCGGGGCTCAGACAAGGGGCTTCAGGGTCTGCGGGAGCCCGGGGAGGTGTCCGGGCCAGCCTGGGAAGTCAGAGCAAGCTTCCCAGAGTGGGGACATCTGAGCTGAGGCCCGAATGAGAAGTGAAGTCAGAAAGGTAAACAAGGAGAGGGCAAGTGTTCCAGAAGAAAGGACGGTTTAGCCTGGAGGAGAGGCGAGATGGTGAAGAGAGTGCAGGGGCTGCAGCCCGGAGCCACAGGGGAGGGGGCCTCAAGTGACAGGTGCAGAGTGGGGACTTTATCCTGACGAGTGGCTCACAGTGACTCTGCTCCCCACCCCCCAGTCCCATGCACCTCTCAAGACAGGAAGAGAGTCCAGTGTCCCTCTAACAAGACCCCTCTTTGTGGGAAGGCAGCGGCCCCTGCGCTCCGAAGCAGGTTGGGATGGTGGCGGGGGTAGGGGGAGGTGCCCTGGCTGCCTGGCCTGCCGCTCCTCCCAAAACCAGGGAGAGCCGGGCAGCACTCACTCCACGTAACAGTGACTCAGGTTAACTGCCGGAGTCCCGCTCCGGCTGAGTCCAGGTTCCTGAGGGATGGACGGCGTCGGCGCAACGAGCGGAAAATAAAGGGGATGTGAGACTTGGGGAAAATAAAGGGGACGTGAGACTTGGGGAAAATAAAGGGGACGTGAGACTTGGGTTGGTGTAATCAAGTCCAACTTTACTGTGCAAAAGTGTCGTTTTTATATTTTTCAGGATTAGTACAGAAATAGCTCTACAAATATTCTCAGAGAGATAAGGAAGTAAAAAACGAGCACAAGAATATTTATTAGCATTCTATTCTATAGAGCATAAGGTTAATGATCGTCTTCTCCGCAATTAACTATTGTTTGTTGTCTCTAAGCTAAAAGAGATAGGTACCTTGACACCTGTCGTAATTCACGGTATAGTTAAATCAAAGAGAGAAGGTCCAGACCTCCGGACAGGACAGCATTCCTCTGTTTACATCCTGGGGGAGCCACCCCTGCCTCCCTCAATCATTTACACCATTAGTGTAGATGGTTAATGGGAACAAAAGGCAACTCCAGGGTATCGTATCCCCAGGGCTATTTGCGTTCTCAGCGGGCAGTTAAACATCTTTACATTCCCGCGCCCTTTAGGGGGTGAAAGCATTCCTTTGTCCTTCAGGAGTCAGGGCTAACAGTCCCTTGAGCACACTGCCCGGAGGAAATATCATTTTGTTAGTAAGGTAAAGGGCTGAAAAGCTAAGCTAAACTATATATCTTCAAGAATAAAAAGCAGAAACAAGTATAGTCATAACCTTGATAGAAAGCATGCATACCTTTCAGAAAATATCAGCGGTGTCGGCCGGCCATTCTTCACCAGGGGCGTCCCTGCGCCCCTCGGCCCTTCTCAGCCCGGACCCTGTCAGACGGCTGTATAAGTGTTGGTAACAGGGCTCCCGGCAGTTAATGGAGCACCTACCAAGTGCCAGGCAGTATTCTCGGCTGGGGACACCACAGTGAGCAAAACAGACAAAAATCCTGCCCTAGTGGGGCTGCCCTTCCAGGGGAGAAGACACAAAAGTTGCACACTGATACGTAGATTACGTCCACAAAATGCGGGGTTGGAGGGCTGCAGAGCGCTGGGGAAGGGGCACACGGGGTTACACATCCACAGGGATGGCCAGGTGTGGGGGAAGGGCCATGGGAGCCAAGGGAGGGGGCCACCGCGGGGGCTGAAGGGGAGCATCCCTGCAGCGAGAGCCCGGAAAACTGCCCAGGAAGGAGGCAGGTCCCTCCCAGGCCTCTGGGCACCCAAATCAAGATGAACTTTGAACTGAAAAACTCCCCTGTCCCACTGCAGAGCACCCCTCCATGCTGACCGCCTTCACTGACTCTGAGATGGGAGACCCCCTCCCGATGCACACACACACACACACACACACACACACACACGTGTCTCCTCAGCAATCTCTCCTCCAACATCTGTCCTTCCCCTGATCTTTGAAACCCCTAAAGACAGCAGTGGGGTCTGTCTTGGTCACCATTGTGTCACCAGCACATGGCTTAATGCCTTTAAAAGTATAAACCAGATCTCGTCAAATCACTGATTAAAACATCCATGGCTCCCCATCCCTCATGGGATGAAATTTGACCTCCACGCATCTTCCTAAGAGACTCACAGGCTGCCTCTCCCTGCCCCCTGCCCGCCCCCAGTGCCTCACACCTACACTCCCTCTCCCTCTGGCTCACTCGCTCTGGCCACACTGGCCTCTCTGAAGCTCCTGGAAGATGACGGACTCATTCCAACCTCAGGGCCTTTGCATTTGCTGTTCCCTCTGCCTGGAATGCTCTTGCCCAGATGTCACCTGGCTGGCTCCTTACTGCTATTCAGGTCTCAGCTCAAATGTCACCTCTGCAGAGAGGCCTCTCTGTCCACCATACCCACCGCAGCCCACAGGTTGGCCACGCTGTCACACAGCCCAGTTTTTCAATCTGACATGATCTTCTATTTGTTACTAGTTTTACTGCAAAGGTCCAGATAATAAATGTTTTAGGCTTTCTGAGCCACACTCTTCCACAACTACTCAACATTTCTGCTGTAAATGAAAAGCAGCCCTAGATAATACATCAAGAAATGAGCTGGGTTATGCTAAAATGTTATTTATGAACAGGGAAATTTGAATTTTACATAATTTTCATGCCTCATAAAATATTCTTCTTCTTTTGATTTTTTTCTCAACTATTTAAAAATGTAAAAACCATTTTGAGCTGTTTTATTCACACTTCTGACACCAAATGTGTGGGATTTTTTTCCCCCTACACCAACCACTTCTCCAACTCTCCACCCACCGGCTGGTCCTACAACTCAAATCAGCACTGACACTAACTGCCTGGAGCCAGCGTCAGCCTGCACAGGGGTGGCGCCCAGGCCCCCGGACGATCTCACCTCGGCTGCCGGTAACAAGCGTTTGGGGTCTGAAAGCTCCAAGCTTCAATCAAGGCTTGTTCTTTCTGGCGACCAGCCCCCATCCTGAAGCTGTCTAGGGGCCCCAGCCGCCAGTCATCTCATTGCCGTGTGAAGACACTCTCATGGCTCTGGAGAGTTCAAGGGTGTTACCAGCTGTGTGCCAGGAACTGAAGACAAAGACCAAATATTTATTTTTATTATACCATACATTCTCAGCTTGCGGACTGTACAAAATCAGGTGGCAGGCCAGATTTGGCTCACAGGGCACAGACTGTCAACCTCACTCTAGAACATCAGCACCATTAGGACCGGGATTTCTGTGGTCGCTGCTGCGTCCCCAGCCCCTAGAATGAGACCTGACATGTAACAGACGCTCAGTCAGAGGTGAACAAAGAAATGCTGCAAAGAGGGGCATCGGTACATTCACCAATTCTTTCAAGAAATATTCATTGAGCTTTGCCTTGCGCTGGGCACTGGGGAGATGGCAGGGAAGAGAATTTGACCTTGGGGCATGAATTGATGTCCTTGGGACAAATGACCTGTGTTCCTCCAGAGCTGGCCTGCCCTCCCCACAGCCACTTGAGCTCTGCGGCTCCTCGTGTCCCAGCTCCTGTGCTGAGCCCGCCCTGCCCGACAGATGCCGTGCCAGGAGCTTTGTGACAGGGGCTTCATGCTCAGCGGCACTGACTGCATACCCCCCCCACCCCACCCCTGTGTGGCTGCTCCACGGGGGGCAGGTCCCACCTGGCCGGGGAGGCCTTCTGGGCCGGGGAGCACCATGAGTGATTCTGCCACTGTGAAAATTCCACCCAGGCCGTGTGCTGCTCCCTGTCCTCCTGTGGGCCTGGGCAGAAGTGTGGGGCCCTGAGGGGCATCTTCAGGTGCCACCCGCTCCCCCCCCCCCGCCGACACCTGCCAGGCATCTGGGTACTCACATCTCACCACCTTCGACGGGAGGCCCATTGAGTTCCCAGGCACCTGTGGATCCGTCTTTGCTGAGTCCTGTGGCTCCTCCGGCTTGTTGCCCCTTTTCAGGGCAGAACTGGGGAAAGAGAACAGGTCCAGCAGCCCCTTCACGCTCATCTCAGTGGAGCCCATCCAGATTAACGAGACACAGGTCCACCTCCAGAGGGACAGCCGAGGCACGGCTCAGGTGAGCTCACAGCTTTGGGCACATGTGGGTTCTAGGAATCCCAGCCCCTCACCAAAACCCACAGTGCCAAGGGAAAAAGTTATTTTCCCTCCAATGTTTCCACATTTTTACCTCTTTTCTCTGATTACACTCACTTTCTGTCTATATCCATCAGAATGCATTCAGTTTAAAATAACAGAAACACCTCTCAAACTGGCTTAAGAAAAGAAGGAATTTATTGGTTTACATAACTGAAAAAAGTTTCCAGGTCTCTGGCTTCAGGCATAGCTGGATCCAGGTACTCAAACAACGTATCCAGAACCTATCTCCATTTCTGGGCTCGACTTTCCTCTGTGGTGGCTTCATTTTCAGGCACATGCTGCCCCACATTGTGAGGACAAAGATGGCTGCCAGTTTAGCACAATGTCACTGGACAGAGGACCTCTTCCCCAAAAGTCCCAGGGCTGTCCCTCATTGGCCCAGCTTGAGTCATGTGACCATCTCTGAACCAGTCACTGGACCAGCTGATCACCGGGCCTGGGTCCTGTGCCAGAAGCTGGGGTGGGGTCAACTTCCTGAGAGCTACATGGATGGAGACTGGAGACATGGCTTCCCCAGGAAATCCAGAGAAAGGAGAAGGGAGTGCTAAGCAGGAGATAAAAGACGCTCACTATTGTAGTTTTGTCTTTGGCCTTTCACTTAAATATTTCACACGTATGTGAACACCCCCGTGAGCCAAGTGCACTAACCAGCAACCACGGCCCCGTTCTCCTGCGCCTTCCCTGCTCTGTCTGCCCCTCTGGTGGACGGTGTGGTGGCGGCCCTCCCTGGGAGCTTGGCTGGGGCAGGCTGGGCCTGCACTGGAGCGGCCTCTTCTCTGTGCTGCCCTCTGACTTTGGCCTCTGGCTCAGCACCGACCTCACCGACGCCCTCACGCTGGCCTGCTGCCACGCTACGAGGGCCACAGCTGTGGGCTCTGCGGTAACTTCAATGGTGACCCCAGGGATGACGCCAAGGCCAGTGTCCCACTGGAGAAGAGCAAGGCTTGTGGGGACGACTGTGGGGCTGCCTGTCCCATGTGTAGTGACGAGGGGCAGATGGCGTCAGCCAGGAGGTGGTGCTGGCTCCTGCAGGACCCTCAGGGGCCCTGCGCCCCCGCCACAGCGAAGATAACCCAGGGCCGTCTGTATCCAGCTGCGTCGCTGATCCGTGTCTCACCAGGGGCCATGACCGTGTCCTCTGCTTGGCCCTGCAGTCATATGCTGCCGTGTGCCAGGGTGCCAACGTCACCATCGGGCGCTGGAGGAGCTCCTCCTCCTGTGGTGAGTCTTGGCTGAGCCGGCCGGGAACTCACCAGTGAGCTCCGAGGGCCACGCCCGTTGTTGCTAGCAGATGAACTCCTGCCTGCCCCAGCCCCTACTGCACTCCACAGCCTGCCAGGGTGGAGGCTTCCAGACTCTTCCAGGTGCAGCCGGATGCACGCGGGCTGGTGCGGAGCCTGTGCTCCAGGGACTGCTGTACACCTGGGCTGACTCTTGACTGCTCACCCCCCGCCTCCCTCTCGGCTGGACTGGGTACCCTTTCCATCCTCAGAGAGCCCGACCCAGGATGCCCACCTTTCTGATCCCCAGAGATGCCAAGATAACAATCCCAACAGCTTCCCGTGCCCCCTGAGCATCCACACTGCGCAGGCGCGGGCTGAGGGCTCCACGTGCTTGTTGCTGTCACCTCCTCAGAAACGCCCTGTGAGCGGGAGACAGAAAACGTTTCTATCCGTATTTTACCGCTGGGAACCCTGAGCCTCCCAGAAGCAAAGTCACTGGTCCAGGGCTAACAAAGGGCATCGCTGAGCCTGGACACAAGACTTTCTTGCTGCAGGGATGGAAGAAGTTTAATTATGGCAACATCCTCCAATTCTTTCTTTATTATAGAAATTTTCAAACATAAACAAAAGGAGAGAGAATAGACCATGAATGCTCCCGTGTCCACCAGGCAGCTTGCGGCCGAGCCTGCTCCAGCTGCCCGCTCCGCCCTTTGTTTACTTACTTTGGTGAGGCGAACCCCAGACATTGTGAAAACCCGTAAATACTTTGGCATGAGTCTCTGAGAGACCAGGACTTAAAAAAATGGTTATGATTTGCTCACACCTAACAAAATGAACAGTAATTCCCTGATGTCACAAAAAATCTGTCTACGTTCAGATCTTTCCCATTGTCCACCCCCCGCCCCGCTTCCCCCTACTGCTGCTGCCAGCTCCTAGTGTTTGGATGGCAGAGGCTGGAACGTAAGGGTTGCCGCAGGCGTAGGGCATGCTTTCTGGGGGGCACCACCCCCCTGCCCAACCAAAAGCACCCAAAGCCCCCATGGGACCATCCTGGGGGTCAGGAGGCCCCTAAAAGCATGCCCTGCCCCCATGATGTTAGACCCAGGTGTGAATCTCTGACACCCAGGCAGGAGGGGGCCCTCAGAAGCTTTGGAGGAGGAGAGGGGGTGGGACGCTGCTCATGGAGCCGGAAGGTTAACCAACTAGGGGCTCTCTCTGGGACAACATAGGTCACGTCGATGCTGGGCTCCTGATGTGCTAGGGGCTGCCCCAAACACTCCATTTGTTTTAACTTGCTTAATCCTCAAAACAAGGCTGAGGCCAGCACTAAAGAGCCCATTTTAGAGATGGAGGGACTGAGACAGAGAGAGGAAGCAACAGGACGCGGGTGGGACAGAGCCCAGACCTGAAGCTCCCGGGCAGGGACCTGGGGCACCGGTGGCCTGCGGAGCCTTGGCCTCAGCCTTGCGTTCCCTCCGTCCGCCCGGCTCAGTCGCCCCCCGCCCCGCACAGCCACCCCCAGCTCCTGGCGCTGAGCCGCTGCCTCTGCGGCTCCGCCTAGTGCCGCACCACCACGCGCCTTTGGGCTTGGTGGTGTGTGCGCCCAGCGGGGCCGCTCCCGAGAAGGGTCCGGCCATCAGGAGGGTCACGAATCCCCAAAACATGCCAGGGATGGGTCCCCAATCCAGGACACCCATACTCAACGGGTGTGGGTGGCGGATTGAGGATTTCCCGTGTGTTACCAGTTAGTCTTCATCGTTGATGATTCCACTATGACTCCTACTGTTTGCTAAAGTCATTCCCTGTTCGCAACGCTAGGTGCTGAGTGCTTCTTATCATCATCACTATTGTTAGTATGGTTGTTTTTATTAGCCATCGTTTACTGAATGCCTGCTAAATGCCCCAACTAAACACTTTGGTAATAATAATGGCAAAAATAACAATAATAAAAAAAATAATCATAATGGCTAAAATCATTTGGCATGTGTAAGTACCAGAGTCTGTACTAAATACCTCATTATTGTTGTTGGTACTGTTTCTTTAGTGGCCAGCGCCCGAGTCCTGACCCATGTCAGGCTCCATCCTACTGCTGGTAGTGATCCTTACCATGTATTGGGCATTTCCTTTGTGTCCGTGCCTGGGCCGAGCATTTTAATAACAACAACAAGAACAAAGGCTAATACACTTTGGACGTTCACTACATGTCTCTCTGTATGGGAATGATGATGATGACAATGGCCATATGTCCTGGGCATTGGCTGTGCCCCGGGGCTGAGTATTTAGCGACAGATACGAATGGCACTGGTGAATACGTTTTGGTCATTCACTGCGTGTGTAAGCCTGTTGTCATAATAACAGGTGACATCTTCTGAGATCTCAAACTATGTACCAAGCCCTGGACCAGCATGTTATTAACAACGATATTGGCTAACGTGTGCTGGCAGCGTCCTGGGGGCCAGCTGGGCGCTAAGAGCCTCCACACACAAGCACACTGACCTCGCACGGCCCTGCGTACCCTGAGGTGCAGGGAGGCCACTGAGGCCACCAGACACACAGGGCTTTCAGGGACAGAGCTGGCTCTGGACTCCAGGTTTCTCTGACCCCAAACTGTGTCCTTAACTCTGGGCCGCTTTCCGCTGAGGGAAACGGCTCTCATAGTTTGCTGCCCTCTGGGCCGGTCCTGAGCATCAGGCACCCCCTGTTGTTGCCTCTGAGCAGCCCCTTCATGCCTATTCTCAGGCAGAGCCAGCCCCACGGCCTCTGCTCTTTCTGATCCAGCTGCCAGGCCCCACTTCTGCCTGCCCCTGGCCTCCACACGCCCTGTTCGGGTTGGCCTGGGCCGGGCAGGGGACGCTCATCTGGCCTCTGTCCCTAGGGAGGAGACCTGGTCTGGCTGAGCTGACGCACCCGCTGCTGTGGCTGTCAAAGACCTGGGCATTTTGACTGTGGCCCAGCTAGGTGCCCCGTTGGGGAGGTCTGTGGTCTGCAGGTGGCCGGCTGGGCTGCCAGAGCCCCCTAGGCACCTGCGTGGCCACCAGAGACCCTCATTACGTCACCTTTGATGGGGCTGTGGCCACTTCCAAGGCACCTGCACCTACCGCCCGGCCCATCCCTGTGGGCCGGACCCCACCCCGGGGGCTTCTCCTTCGCTGTGAAGGCTTCCAACAGGAACTTCTGCAGCCAGCACGTGTCCTTCTTGCACCGCGTGGAGGTGGAGCTTAGCAGCCCGGAAGTGAAGACCCATGTGATCCTGGAACAAAGGCTGCAAGTTCAGGTGAGAGGACAGAAGGGTGAGCCCAACTCCCAGCCCTGTCCAGGCCAGTCCCTCATGCTACCCTCATCCATTTAAGCCCATGCTGCGTCCATCAATCACATAACCATCCTTCCATTCAATTACCCATCCGTCCCTCCACCCCTCCATACAGTCATTCTTCAATCCATCCATCCACCTTTCCATGCATTCATTGATTCACCCATCCTTCTACCCCCATCCTTCCACTCCTCAATTGATCTACCTGTCCCTTCACTGAAACTCCCCTGCATCAGAATATCTCCAGGGATATAGCACAGCATCGATCTATCCAGTCTTCCATCCTTCCAGTCATTGCTCCATCTATCCATCCATCCTTCCATCCATCCATCCATCCTTCCATCCTTCCATCCATCCTTTCATCCATCCATCCTTCCAGTCATTGCTCCATCTATCCATCCATCCTTCCATCTTTCCATCCATCCTTCCATCTTTCCATCCATCCTTCCATCCATCCATCCTTCCAGTCATTGCTCCATCTATCCATCCATCTTCCCTCCATCCATCCATCCATCCATCTATCCTTCCTTCCATCCACCCATCTATCCATCCATCCATCCATCCATGCACTCACCTGTCTTTATATCCATCCATCCATTCCCCATCTGTCATTCGTCCATTCAACAAAACTTTACTGAGCATCGACTTTGTGTCAGGCCCTGTTCTAGGCTCTGGGGACACAACAGAAAACAAAACAGACAGGTCCCTTCCCTCCTGGAGCTCACCTTATGACAGTGGGAGTCAGACGGTAAAAATAAATATATATCTGATGGTAGTAAGTCCTAGAAAAATAAAACGAGAAAGGAAGCTTGGGGGCGTACATGTGTATGGCATGGGGGTTACAACTTTAAATGGGGTGAGGTTCCCCTGGCTTCATGTGGGGACCAGACTAGTGGGGTCATGGGCGGAGCAAGTAGACCGGAGAGCAGGCTGATGCAAGAGAGAATCCAGCAGGGCAGCAAGCGAGGCTGGAATCAGGGAGGGGATCACGGGGGTGGGGAGAAGTGGTGGGACTCTGAAATATTCTGAAAGGATCAGACATAGGGTGAGAGAGAGGGCAGGTTCCAGGATGGCTTGGTCTTGGGGCTTCCGCATCCTGGAGGGTGGCGCTGCCTGAGATGGGAAGGTGGGGGCATGGGGATGGGGTAAGACGTGAGCTCAGATTTGGATGTGTGGCGTTGGAGATGCCCTTAGTGCTCCCTTCCTCCCCCCATATCTGTTGTGGGGGTCACAAAGGGGCATGTGGATGGCATCGGGCAGACCCTGAGCTCCACCCCACCGGTGGATGGCCAGGTGGTGAGCCTCCCCGTGTGGCCAGGCTGCAAGGCCTGCATGTAGCCGGAGGAGGGCCCAGTGAGGCTGCAGGTGGCACCCAGCTCCAGCTGCGCTTCCACAGCCACAACACGCTCTTCATACTGGTGGGGCCTGAGTTCTGGGGCCGCCTGTGCAGCCTCTGCAGCAACTTCAACGGCGACCCTGGCGATGGCAAGGGCCTCCCCAGCGGGGCGCCGATCCCCAGCGATGCCGACTTCAGCAATGCCTGGCAGACCCTGGGCAGCTAGCCTGGGTGAGCGGCCACACTGGGCCGGGGGAGCTGGGTTGGGGGAAGCGCTGGGCTGGGAGCAAACAGCAAGCAAGCAGGCAGTGCCTCCAGGACAGACAGGCTGAAACAGAGGCCACTGATGCTCCTTAGCACCTGGAACTGCTGTTACACCCACTTACAGATGGGGACACTGAGGCACAGAGGGAGAAGGATCTGCCCCAGATCCCAGAGTAGGAAATGGGGACTGGAAGCCAGGCAGCCTGGCTCCAGAGCCCTTGACCTTAAATACTCTGCTCTACCATCTCCGGAAATGGAGGCGGGAAGCATTTCTGTACCTCCGGTCCTCAGATGTCCCATGAGCAGCCATTAGCCTCATGTGCTCTTTACATGTGAATGTAAATTAATTTAAATGAAATGAGCCCTCCGGGTCCTCAGTCACGCCAGCCAGCCGAGCCGCCTTCCAAGGGCTCGGTGGCCGCCGCTGGCTGGTGGCCCCCGCTGGCTGGTGGCTGCTGTGCTGGACGGCACAGATCCAGAGATCACTCCAGGTGGCAGAGCTGGGATGTGTAGCCGACGAGGCTGATTCCGGAATGCCTGCTCCAGCGACCACTCTGTGCTGAGTGACAGTAGGAACGTCGTTTGTTATTATGGGCGGGGATTTTAAAAGTTTATAAACTGCACCAGGAGCTGCCAGAGGCTGGAAGGGAGAGGCTGGCAGGGCTCTGCCTGTGCCAGTGCATGGTGGCTGCTTCTGCCGCGAGTGCTTCGCCCTGGAGGCGGGCACTGAGTGCCACACCCTCGCTGAGGCTGCCAGCTGCAGGGCTGCCACGTCCCTCCGGGCGCCGAGGTGCTGCCCACGGCGCCTGTGTCCAGAAGTGCGTGTGCCACCGGCCTGCACAGCTGCTCCAGTGCCGCCCTCACACCTGCAGGCCCACGACTATGCCGCCAGCACGAGGGCATTTGGGGTCACCACCCCATGTGCTACGGGACACTGTGTGGCTCTGTGGAGACCACCCCCTGTGCACCTTCAATGGGACCCACTCTCGGGTCCAGAGGCCCGGTGTGGAGGTATTGGCTGGAACGTGCTTGTGCCACCACACCCCCGTCGCCGTCTGGGTAGAGGTCGGGTGTCAGGAACTCTGGGGCACCGCATGGGCCAAGCAGGTGGACGTGGATGTGTCAGGATGGCACTGTCACTGCTGGCAGGACAGCCAGGTAGGCATCGCCCAGCGGAGCATCCCGGTGACTAAAGAACAGGAGTAACACGAGGTTAACGAAGTAGCAGCCGAGGGGCGTTCCCATGGGAGAGGGAGATCCTGGGGCTCTGTCACCCCTAGATCTGGGCAGAGGGTCCCTGCCCCAGCCCTGCACTTCAGAGGGTCCCCTCTCCGGCCCCCTCCCCGAGGACCTCTGGGAAGTGCCTCCAGAGCCTGTGCCTCCTCCCCACCCCGTTCTAGATGGTGCTCCAGGAACCCCATTCCTTGCCTAAATGGCTCTGAGCCCATTCCAGGGCCCTCAGGGGCCTGGTCTGAGGTCCATCCTCCTGAGAATGGACCATGTGGCCAATGAGCACGCGCTGAGGGCCCCTTGCTGGAGGTGGCTGGGACCACGCTGGGCTGAGGAGCGCAGGCTGGGTGGGACGAGTGTGCAAGACTTCTCGCAGTGTGGGCCAGAGCCAGGGCTGGGGAGCCAGGGGACAGGCCTGGGGCGGCCTCTCCTGGGGTGTCGCGTCCTGTCCAGGAACTCCGGGGAGTCAAAATTCTAAAGTCCCCCCGGCCTCCAGGGCAGTAGGAAGGTCTGTGTCGAGGCAGGAGCGAACAGATTTCACTTCACAGCATGGCAGCCGGGGGACCACGAGATGTGGGCCTCACTTACACTGTTCTTGTGAGCCCCACGATGGGGGGCAAATGGACGTGGCCCATCAGGCGTTAGTCGATGCTCCAGTGAAGTGGGGAAGCCAGTGCTGCTGGGCCCGGAGGCCTGGGTTCCAACCCCTCTGTGCCGTTTGCTAGTCACTGAGCTTGGTCTAGTGGCCTGACATCTCTGTGCCTTGGTTTCCCCATCTGTAAAATAGAGGATAATGGTACTGTGGTACTACTCTCTTCACAGAACACTTCTGTGATCACAAGTGTGGGTTTTCCACACCAAGCAATTCTGCAGCTCTCTGGGGACACCAGCTGGGTGTCCTACAGTTCAGTCCAGCTCTGACATGGTCTGCCCGGGGGCAGCAGCAGACCCCGCAGGTGAAGGGCTCGGTGCTGCAAGACGGCCCCCCACTTCAGATGTCGATCACAAGGAGTGGGACCCCATCACCCACACTGCTGTCTGACTTGGCTACAAACCGGTGGTCCCCACGACTCCCTCCTCAGTTTCTGCAGTTTTTGATAATTGCATTTGATAATGGCTTGCAGAACTCAGGGAAACACTTGCAGTTACTGATTTATTGTAAAGGCTGTTACAAAGGAGACAGATGAACAACCAGATGGACAGGGACATAGGCGAGGTCCAGGAGGGTCCCGCACACAGGAGCTTCTGTCCCCGTGGAGTGGGGACGTGTCACCCTCCTGGTACGTGGATGTGTTCACCAACCCAGAAGCTCTCTGAGCCCGCAGTTCAGAGGTTTGTATGGAGCCTTCATCACAGGCAGGATGGTCCTCGCCTCAGTCCCGAACCCAGAGGGTGGGGGGTCTGAAAGTTCCAGCTTCTCACCATAACGACACACTTATCGTGGCCTGGGCTTTCTGGAGACCAGCCCCACCCAGGAGCCCCCAGGCGTCACCTCAGTAGAACAAGAGACACTCCTATCACCCAGGAAGTTCCAAGGGGCTGAGGCGCTCTGGGGTCAAGGACAGAAGATCTATTTCTTCATACGTCACGGGTGCCTCCCGGTGTGTGGGGGGACTAAGAGGTGGGGACTGCCCAGGACAGGCCTTTAGTAAGGGCATAAACGTGTTTGATAAATAAATGAAACATAACCGCAAAGTCAAACCGGCTTTCTAGCAGTGCCCCGCCCCCCAGGGCAGGCTGAGTAAAGATGGAATCTTTAAAAATCTCAAGTCAGGTCACGTGGGTCCTATCTCAAAGCCCTCCCATGGCTCCATCTTACTCGGATTAAAACTGTGGCTGATGTGACCCCCAAAACCAGTCTCTGTTATCCCTCTGCCCTCCTCTCCTCCCCTTCAGTCGCTCTGCTCCAGCCACATTGTTCTCTCTGCTGCCCCAATACCCTAGGCAGGCTCCCACCTCAGGGCCTTTGCACTGGCTGTTCCCTCTGCCTGACACTTTTCCTTGAGATGCTCACATAGCTGATGCACTCTCATCCTTCAAGTCTCAGCTTAAGTGTCACCTCCTCTGAGAAGCCCCCCGTCCACCCTTACGACAGGAGCCACCCCTCCCAGTGTCCATTATCATCCCCCATTTTTTTTCCTTCAATCCACTTGTCAGTATCTTGAGCCATGTTTTCTAAGAATCACATCTTCATTTCCTGTCCACCTTCCTCTTGACAGAATAGGAGTTCTCCTGGGCAGCGACTTTGTTTATTTTGTTGAAAAACAGACAAAACCCCTGGGAGAAAGACAATACCGCATCACAGAAGTAAAATTCTAGTATGCTGGAAGGTACACAGTTTGTTCTGGAGAAAAATAAAGCAGGCAAGGAGGCAGGAGAGCAGTGGGGTCTGACTCCTGAAGACAGGAGGCAGGCACCTGGGGGAGATGAGACAGGGGTTGTGCAGACAGGGCAGAGAGGGTCCAGGCAGAGGGAGCAGCGTGGGCCCCTCCCAAGGTTGGGATGGCGCCTGGTGTGCCACTGGAGCAGAGTGAGTGAGGGGCCGGGGAGAGGAGACGAGGATGGAGGTGACAGAGGCCGGGTTACGGGGCTGCACAGGCCACGGGAGGACCCTGGATTTCTCCGAGGGTACTAGGCAGCCACCGGAGGGTTTTGAGCAGGGAGTGCAGGATCTGAGCTGTGATTTTACAGCACTCACTGGACGCCCCCGGGGGAGAGTGCATCACAGGGACCGAGGTCAGCCGGAGGGCTGGCGGCTGGGCAGGCCTGTCTTACGCAGCCCCAGTGTCTGTGTTCCAGGTGAACGGATCCCAGGCCGGCCTGCCCCTGGCCCTGGCTGGGGGCACGCTCTGGCCTCCTCTGTGTCCTCAGCTGTCACGGTCCAGGTGGCCTCTGGCTTCTCTGTGGCCTTTCACGAGTCCTGTGCCCTGTAGGTGAGAGTGCTGGAGACTCACGCTCACACCCTCTGTGGCCCGGGCGGGGACTTAGCCACGGAGTCTCGGGACAATGCCAGTGGCTCCGAGGCACGTGGCTCTCTGACCCCCATAGCTCCTCCCCGGCCCAGCCCTCCGGGCCCACCAGCCTCCTGCGGGGGGGGGGGGGGGGGGGCTGCGCGCCTGCCATGGGCCCTGCGCGGCCTGCAGTGCAGCTGCAGCGCTGCAGGTCCATGTGGAGAGCTGTGTCCACGACCTCTGTGCCATGGGGGGTTCGCGGGAGACCTCGTGCGCCGCGCGGGGAGCCATGCCCGGGAGCCCCAGCGTCGCCGCCCGCCCGTGCGGCCCTGGAGAGCCTGGCGGCCTGCAGTGGGTGGGTGTTGCAGGGGAGGGTCTTTCTCAGCCTGACCCCACCAGCGGGCCCAATGCCACCTCCAGGGTGTCCTCCTGGGTTCGTGCCACTCCTTTGGGTCACTGCACACCGAGAACCCTGCCTACTGACACCCTTCAGTAACGACGACAGCTGACACTGCGCGCCATCGGGTCAGCCGGGGCGGTGGGGCTCGCACGCAGTCACAGGAGACCTGGCGCCCCCATGGCCGGCGTGCACTCCCACACACCGCGCAGTGTTCTCCAGGCCCCGCGCAAGCCCAGCCCAGGAGGCCGCCGCTCTTCCCACCGTCCCCTGGCCAGCCTCACTCAGCTCCGTGGCCAGAACTGGTCACGGCCCGCCGTCTGCAGGAGGCTGGGCCGCGCGGGGTCGGCGGCCGTGAGTGGCCCGCCCGTGCACTGGCTCATCCAGGACCTGCAACAACCCGCTCGGGGGAGCGCAGGGCGGCTTCTGTTTTGCCGGCGGGGAAACCGAGGCGCAGGGAGGCCGGTGACTTGTGCGGGGTCCCTCGGCGTCAGCGGGGGGCGTGGCAGGACGAGGCGCGCGCCCTCCGAGCCAGGCCCGTGTGCGCTGAGCCGCCCCCTCTGACCCCGGCCGCGGCCCTCACCTCTGGTCACGCCTCGGAGTCCTGGGGTGCGTGCCATTCCCTCACCCTCCCGGCCATTTCCTGCTGCTCCTTCAGGGCTCAAAACCCAACTCCAGGGGGCCGGGCGGGCGGGTGGCTCAAGTGAGCGCGGAGCTGGGCCAGTGGGGGGCGGTCTGCCGCCGGGGTGGGCACCGCTCTCCCCGATGAGCTTGCCGAGCAGGAGTGTGGGCTCAGGGAGCCCGATCGCCTGTTCGAAATCCCAACTCCATCACTCGGTCGGTATGTGACCTTGGGCAAGTCGCTTAACCTCTCTGGGCCTCAGTTTCCTTATCTGTAGAAGAAAGGGGGTGACGACAGTCCCTGACTCTGGGCTATTGTGAGGTGTAAACAAGATGTGGAAAAAGAGCTCCTGGTAAGTGCTCAGTTATAGGTAGTTCCTTTCGTTGAAGAGATGACAGTGACCTTGCACAGTTTCTGGCTAGCTCAGTTTTCTCAGTGAATTCGAGAAGAAAATATGAAGAATTATGAGAGAATATCTCTCTCATAAAGAAGCATAAAGCAGGGCCTGGCATATGGTGATTGCTCAGGTAGTGTTATCTCAGGCCATCTTTGTCACCATTGTCATCTCCATCATCACCGTCACCCTAATTACCACCACCATCACCATCACCACTGTCGTTGTCATCATCACCATCGCTGCCACCACCACTACTATCACCATCATCATCACCACCACCGTCATCACCATCATCATCATCATCACCTTACCTCCCGTTGATGCCTCTCCCTTCTCGC
The DNA here is from genome assembly GCF_021613505.1 of Equus quagga. Classification (NCBI taxonomy): domain Eukaryota; kingdom Metazoa; phylum Chordata; class Mammalia; order Perissodactyla; family Equidae; genus Equus; species Equus quagga. Next base: position 101,724,308 of record NC_060279.1, on the reverse strand, counting down.
CTTTGCCATTGTGACCTTTCCTTGGCCCCCTCAACCCTCCCTCTGCTCCCTTGGTTCTTTCCTGGTTGGAAATGTTCCAGAATAGTAATGCTTGAATAATTATCAACCCCCATCTGTCTTCCTCCAGAGCTGGCCTGCCCTCCCCACAGCCACTATGGGCTCTGCGGCTCCTCATGTCCCAGCTCCTGCACCGAGCCCGCCCTGCCTGACAGCTGCCTGACACCGTGCCAGGAGGGCTGCCACTGTGACACGAGCTTCATGCTCAGCAGCACTGACTGCGTGCCCCACGCCCAGTGTGGCTGCTCCACGGGGGGCAGGTCCCACCCAGCCGGGGAGGCCTTCTGGGCTGGGGAGCACCATGAGCGATTCTGCCACTGTGAGGCTTCCACCCACACCGTGCACTGCTCCCCGTCCTCCTGCAGGCCTGGGCAGAAGTGTGGGGCCCTGAGGGGCATCTTTGGGCGCCACCCACTCTCCCCCTGGCACCTGCCAGGCATCTGGGCGCTCACACCTCACCACCTTCGACGGGATGACCATTGAGCTCCCAGGCACCTGTGGCTCCGTCTTTGCCGAGTCCTGTGGCTCCTTTGGCTTGCTGCCCCTTTTCAGGGTGGAACTGGGGAAAGAGAACAGACCCACTACAAAGATGTCTATCCAGGTGAACAGGACCCAGATTTCCCCACGGAGAGAGAGCATTGACCTGGCCGAGGGAAGCACTTACTGGCCTCTAGGGATGACACTTGAAATAACTGAAGTGAAAAGAAATGCTTTGGTCAAACTAAGTAAGAATCACATGATGTATCCCAGTGAAAGTGCAGTGATTCTGAGTCCACAGAACTTCTCTGTGGGCCAGTTTGGTTGTTCTTGGTTACAAATAACAGGAAACCTCATTAAAGCTAATGAAGTTTAAAACCTCATTAAAACTAGAATTTTGAACAAGTCAAAATTTTAGATTACATAACTGAAAATTCCAGAGGGAGATCAGGCATGGTTTGATCAGGGCGCAGACTTTGTTTCTTGGCATTTCCCTTGATTTGTGGTCCTCCACAGTGTTAGCTTTGTCCTCAGGCTGGCTTTTCCTGTGGTGGCAAGATGACTGCAGTTTTCAGACCTCAAATGTGTACCCCCACTGTTCAAAGCAAAACCCAAATCCTTTCTTCCCTCAACTGCTAAACAAAATTCCTGTGCTTCGGTTTGATTGGACCCCAGTGAACCAATCGTTGCAGCCCAGAGAGTGTCTCAAGCCTGACAAGAGATTTTCACATATTGAGGTATATGGGGTAACTACTCAAGTTCAAAACTGATTTGGCTTGAACTAGAAAGCCTGACTCATGGCCTATCAAACACACATTGTCCATCTGCTTATCCATTAAAGGAAGGAATCTCTCTTGAGATGAAGAATGCAGACTTCCCCTCCTACGCTCTATTGGTAACAACACCCTATTGGTAATGCCGGGATTAGTCCCTTTCCTGGCATCATGGTCCTGTTGACCTGCTAATTTGCAACTGAATACCTCTTTGAAAATGTATCCTGAGTGTGTTTAATGTGTCTTCTTTGTTCTAAAGAGATAGAAGACTGTGCTGAAACCCATGTTTCTCTGGAACGCCTGCTAAGGCCTTCCCGGGTTATAGTCCTCACTCTGGCTCATAGTAAACTCACCCCAATTCTGATTTATAGGATGGTTATGGATTATTTGCGTCGACATTTCTTGGCGTATTCACGGCAGGATTTCAGAGAAACCCACCAGAGACCACCTGGAATCTACACTGAACATTTGGTACCAATAGGGGCCCATTGAGCCCCCTGGATCACTGCACTCTTCAGGTGACCCTGGGGGGTTCTCCTGAAACCCGGAGAAATCCTTATTTTAAGTTGACGGTCCAGAGTTTATATGAGCTGTTTCAAACCTTGAGACTAGGTGTCTTAGGGGGTACTGGTACAGACCCCAGGTAAGAGGAACCCAGGGGGAATTCCTAGGAAAGAGAAACCCAGGGGAATTCCAGAGGCCAGGGGAGCCTAGAGGGAACTCTGGAGTGAACGGGGCAGGCTGACCTTTTTCATTTGGCTTTAAATTGTAAAGAATTGTGTTTATATAAATTCTGAACAAGCTGCTTGATAGAGAATGAGAGACTGATGTGTTCAGCTCCAAAGAAAAGGGACACCAGCTCCTTCCAGCTCAAAGGCATTCTCAGGTGACTGAGGACCTCAGCTGGAGTGTTGGAGGGTCCAATCCTCACGACGCGTAGTGGTCCCATAGGGAACTCCGCTATCACTCATGTTAATTAATCAAAGGCTCATCCGGGGAGGCTCACGTGAGGGTTGGTCACTCCAGCTCTGAGTGCCCATGGCAGTTTTAGGCTGCCGGCGGGAGAAACCAAGGCACAAAAGAGAGTGTTTACGACCTTTCTTTGGGGAGTAACACTCACAAGCAGCACATTTCTGACCCACTACACTGTCCCTAGGAATTGTTCAGACTTTATAGCAAAACAAAACTAAAAGGAAAGTGGGAAATCGAGCTTCTAAAGGCCGACCAGGTCCCAAATGTGCAGCCTCACCTCCAGACTCCAGCTGGCTTCACGCTGTGACTTGAAAGTGCTTAATGAAATAAGGATAGCTGTTAATGGCTGGCAAGATAACCCGGGATAATTTGAAATCACAGTGGCCACTGTGGGTCTCCTTTTTAAGAGTCAGGTAACAAACGAATTTTTAAACAGTTGAGCTCACCAACTTCCAGCACAATTGCTCAAAAACTAAAGGTTCTGGAAGCTGTAAATATTTACAAAGAACAGCAAAAAAAAAAATATTTTACCAGGCTTGTTTCATGTCCTGAGGGCTTGGTTTAATAATCATCAGGTTAGAGGTCCTGAAAAGTGGTCAGACAAAATGCGCTGCACCCCATTTTGTGGTCAGAGATAGTCAGACAGAAATGTGGGTTGCACTCCATTCATAGCTAAGGGTCCTACTGAGCTGCTGCCAGCCTCAGGGGAATTCCATTGGCCATTAGAAGGAACATTCTGATTAGATAAGATCATTTAAAAGTGCACTTAAAAAGCAAAAATTTCAACATTCCAAAATAATCTTATTGAAAGTTTTGTTGCAAAAAGCTAATAGGAAATTAAGTTACAAATAGTAATTAAAGGGATATATTAGGCCATGACTTTACAGACACCCCCATAATCTAGGAGTTAATGAGACTCTGGAGATTTTCTGGGAAACTGCTCTGCTAAAGATTCCTGGAACTGTTCAATACTGCCAGGTAGTTACTGTTTGTCCTGGCTGAAACCGACAAGGTATTCAGAAGGATTTAAGCAACTTAGGATCAGAAACGTGGCCACACTGGAAGCTGACATTCAGAGTCTGATAGCAGTTTTCTTTCCAGGCCTTCCTCCCTAAGTCAAATTAACACTAAGCACCCAGAGGGAAAAAGGCAAATTAGGGTGATGGTGTTGGGCAGGTGTCCTCAACTTACAAAGCCCTGGAAGACTGGAAAGCAGTTCTAGAGAGGCAGTTCAGATTCCATCCAGTCCCTTCATCTCAAAAGGATCATGGCCTCGCCTCTCTGGGAACTGTTATCTAGCTCATCACCAATTCCTGAAACTGAAGGAAAAAAAATGGAAAAAGGCCAGAAAAACAGTCATAAGAGTGGCCTTGCCTCAAATCTAGCATCTTAGTGTCTTCTCCACGAATATTAGTAAAAAGGCTTAAAGTAAAATTTGGACCATAACTGGTGAGCTTTGTCTTGCTGTACCTGATTCGTGGCAGTAATTTTAAAACAATAGCTGTGGAGACTGTGTATGTGTCTGTCTGTGTGTTATATGTGTGTGGTGTTTTACCTGCAGATGGTATGGACAAAATTAAGAGCTCTGATTCATTGGCTTAAACTAAGTGCTTACATAAATTCTAAATGTAATAGAAATTAACCCAATGTCTTTCAAGTTAACATGAGACAAATTAATCTTTGGTAAATGAAAACTTGTTTAAGTTTGCTGGTTTGATTGAAATAGGTGTGTCCTCAGAGCTGTCAGTATTTGGATATGATGCAGACATGCCGCCTGGGTTTACTAGTCAAATATGCTCTTGTGATCTGTACAAATTCATCAGCAAAATAATAGCTTTAAAAGATAGCTAATTTTGTCTAACATCTAATGAAGTTTTTGTGGGGGATCTGAACATAATTGTTGGCAACAAATGATTTAGACAGATGAAAATGGGTAAGAGTTTGTGAGTACAATAATTATATTTTATGGTCTGAATACTTAAAAAACAGCTTTAAAATTTTTGGTGACTTAAAACTTTAGAGTTTTTCTAAATTAAGCTAAATGATAAAAACTTGTTGAGTGTCTGGGTCATTTTCAAATAAGATAAAATACTGAAACATTATTGCTAAATGTATCTAAGTTTATCTACATTTGGCTTCTTATTACAGAGAAACTAAAAAGTGTTTGGCTCTAATTGTAAACATGTCTTGTATTTGTCGATGAAAATAATCCATAACCAATCTATAAATGAAAATTTGGGAGAGTTTATTCTGAGCTAAAATCTGAGGACCATGGCCCAGGGCCTTTCTTCCCAAAGGAAGAAAGGGCACCAAAGAAGTGAGGTATACAGAGTGGTTATATACCCCCAAACAGGATGCTTTACATATGATTGAAATGTCCCTCCCACAACAGTCACAAGATTGCCCTGTCGGCACAGCGCTTGATGGACACAGCAGGTAGTGGGTCTGCTGTCTCAGCGGGCGTAGCAGGAGGCAAGCCTACTGTCTCGAGCTGGGTGGTCACAGGTGAGCACAGCAATCAGTTCCTAGCCTAAGGAAAGATGCTTAATCCTTAAGGGAATGCCAACGTTGGGAGGGAGAGAGAAGTTGCACCTTTATCTCAAGGGCCTTTGTTCTTGCCACAGGGAATATCTAAAGCAGATATACAATGCATGCTCAACAGCCTCGGTCAGGCCCTTTTGGAAAGACAAGGTCAGGCCGAATTAGGTTTACACCAAATGGCTTCCTCATATACTCCAATATATCCTATTACTTGCCATTTTTATTTGTCGTATTTTACTGAAAGATTGTACTACAAAGGTAACGTTTCTAGAAATTATAAAAAGTATTTATAAATTTACCCCAAAATGGTAGTATAAAAGAAAGTTTATAATTGCTTACTTAGTTTTTACTTAGAAATTAAGTCCATAAGAGTCAAAAGTTCTAATTGATATATGTAATTAAAGCTACTAAAAATTAATAAGGAAAACAGCCCTGTATACAAGGAAAGTAAAATATGTTTTCAGTAAAGAAGATAAAAAGAATGGAAATATTTTTGTTTGTTGGGTTAAGAAAGATAAATTTGTCCTAAAGTACTAGAAGGGAAGATGGAAAGCATGGGACAAATTCTGAAGGTAAAAAGAAAGTTATAGAAGGTTTGTGAAAGAGAAGGTCTGAGGAAGTTCTATGCCTGGTCAAGTTGGCTAAGATTAAAGTAAATCCAATTAAGTAAATGAGTTTTAATGTCAAAAATAAGCTGGCGCAAAAATTAAAATTTGATTTTCTCTCTCAACAGGATGATTTTCTTGAACTTTTGGTCTTCTCCTGATAAATAGGTTATAAAAGGTTTTTCTTTGAGTAAAGTCTACCTAAAAGACAGAAAAATCTGTTTTGTTAAAATAATTCCCTATGTTCCGAAGGACTGAGGTCTTTCTATTAAGATTTTTTGACTGTTTCTGTTGTCATTTTGAATATATACCTGAGCATTGTTTTGCAGTAAGCATTGTTTCCTATTTGAACAAGTGTTTTAAAACCTTTTGATATTTTTGACAAGCTTCTCCCTCAAAAAAATATTCAAATCCTGAATGAAGGCTTTCCTTTGAGCAGGGAGAAGGAAGAGAATTTCTCTGAGGATTTTCAGAGGGCCCCTGAGACTTTTCAAAGAAATCTGTTCTCTTCCTATAAAGGGGGGGATATTAATTAGACTTGTTTGGGATGCTGAATTGCATGGGAAGCACTGCCAAGTAAATAATGATAAACCTTCTTAGGTTATATTGTGTAGGTAAAGATTATTCACCATTTTAACCTTGCTACCTTGCTTCCAACATCACAAGGGGAATAAACCATGACTGCATTCTATTATTTAGTCAGTTTACAGATCGGTCTTACTTAAACTACAAGCAAGGATGTTATCAAGCTGGATATGCTGTCCAGCCTCAAGAAGGCCAGCTACTTTCTATGAACTCCGCTAACCCACCAAGAGGTTTCCTTCTAGAGGCTCAAGAAATCGCCACAGAAGAGAAGAAATAAAGGTGGCAACAAAAGGGGGGAAACAATACTTTTGGAAACTTTCTCCCACAGCAGCTCATAAAGCCTACACTCATTGTGCTACATGCCTAAAATATAACCTGGGGAACCATTTCATGAGTCACAAGGCCACCTTTCCCTTCATAAAGGACCCTTTGAGGTAGGGCAATTGGACTTTGTCCAAATGCCACCATCTCAAGGGTAAATATAGCTTGTAATGACTTGTGTGTTCTCATATTGGGTTGAAGACTTTCCTTCAGAAGAGTGATGGCTTTAGGTAAATTATTATTGAAAATGATAATTCCTGTTTGAGGAATTCCTACTGAGTTACACGGTGACCTGGGAACTCATTTCACCAGACAAATAATTAAATCTATTTGTAACATTTGGCCAATAATGCAGCATTTCCACTGCGCTTACCATCCCCGACCCTCAGGATTGGTGGGAAAACTGACAGCACAATCAAAAGTTAATTGGCAAAGCTTTCAGAAGCATTTCATCTCTCGTGGCCAGAAGCTCTCCCACTAGTGCTCCTCACTCTTAGATCCACACCCTTTGGTCAACATCCGCTGTCTCCTTTTGAGGTAATAACTGGATGGCCCATGCAATGAGATGAGGAAATACATGAACCAACTTTGCTCAAGGGAGATAGACTACGTTGTTGTCAGGTTCTCATTGAGATACTTAAAAGAAATGAAAGGTTGGTAGCTGATGCTTTTCCCAGAGCTCCCAGACCTTGAGGATCATGGACTATAACCTGGAGAATTTATTGATCAAAAGAGACATCAAATGAAAGACTCTTTACAGTCTGTTGGAAAGGACCACACCAGGAGGAGAGGACGGCATCTGTGTAGACTGCTGTCCTAAGACTCCGGACCAGGCCTGTATTCCCAACCTTGTGTCTCCATATTTAAACCTTTGTTGTGCTTAAACTGTATACCTATTTTATAATTGCTCCATTTAAGGTTTCAAAATACTATCATACTTAAAGAAAGTGACTGATTTGGAACAGACTGATCTTGAAGGCCAGGCATTTATCGGGTAGCTCTTAATGGAACTCAGTGGTTATGTGGTACAAATCTCTGGCCTTGGCTACTGCCTGGATGCTAAAACACTGCACCCTGAGCTTCCCTTGGATGCAGGGAAGGATTCAGGCTGAGCTGGCATCTGTTGCCAACCTCCCTCTCTTTAAGGCCAGGTGGGCTCATTCAGTGTTCCACTGGTGTGACCACTGAGAAACTAGCTTTATTTGCTCCTCCTTTGGGGCTAGAGGATGTCATATCACGTACAGAAACCCTTAACAGCACTCAAGCAGGAATAGCCTTATTAGATACTGAAATGTCTTTAATGAGAAAGGCTGTCCTTCAAAATAGAATGGCTTTAGCTATTCTTACAGCATCCCAAGCTGGTACATAGAAATCATTCGGACTTAATGCTGTGTTTTTATACCTGAGGAATCTTCCAATGTGTCATCTCTGCTAAAGCACAAAAAAAAGCAGGTGAGTGCCTCAAGCAATCTCATACCTGGTCTTGATTTATTTAGTTGGCTCCCTTCCGGTATTGGCTTCCATTTGTGACCTGGATTGCAATTCCTATTTCTATTGCTCCTTGGAATTCTTGTATTGGTCATAATATTCAAACTAATTTCTGTTTTCTCAGCGTCGTATGACTGGCATGCAAGCTAGAGTAATGATTGCTCAGCAACTTGAGATGGTTGATGGATCCTACAACCCTGGATGAATCCCCTTTTACTAAGGCTATGCCCAAGAATTCATTTTTAAGCTTATCATTTCAAGCATTGGATTACCTCTTCTATAATTGTTATAACAAGGTAACTGTAAGAAGTCTTGTAAAAGCACATGTGCAATGTTTGTGTGATAATCTAAAAATAATTGACAAGTTACATCGCCTCTGAAACACTTCCCTGGTTAATATATACCTCTATACTTGTCCACTATATCTGACTATTTCCCCCCAACGTGGATAGCTGGGCAGATCAATGAAATAAAAGCCTAGGACCAAGGGACATGTTGGACCCAGGGCAGGCAGCAGCCACCCTGGCACCGAGGGACAATATTTTGATCAGCAATGCTTTCTATTGAAAGATTATTGATCAAAATGGGAAAATGACAGGAGATTTTCACATATTGAGGTATATGGGGTAAATATTCGAGTTCAAAACTGATTTGGCTTGAACTAGAAAGCCTGACTTATGGCCTATCAAACACACACTGTCCATCTGCTTATCCATTAAAGGAATCTCTCTTGAGATGAAGAATGCAGACTTCCCCTCCTACGCCCCATTGGTAACAACACCCTATTGGTAACACCTGGATTAGTCCCATTCCTGGCATCATGGTCCTGTTGACCTGCTAATTTGCAACTGAATACCTCTTTGAAAATGTATCCTGAGTGTGTTTAATGTGTCTTCTTTGTTCTAAAGAGATAGAAGACTGGGCTGAAACCCATGTTTCTCTGGAATGCCTGCTAAGGCCTTCCCGGGTTATAGTCCTCACTCTGGCTCATAGTAAACTCACCCCAATTCTGATTTATAGGTTGGTTATGGATTATTATGGATTATTTGCATCGACAAGCCTATATATATTATCTTAGCCTCAGGAGCTGTTGGCGTGAGAGGCCCCCCAGCCATCACAGCGGCTCACGCAGGGAAAAGGGTAAAACAGGAGCCCACTCCTTGGGTTCACATTCCCAGACCAGTATTTCTTGTTGCAACAACCTTCAGAGAATGTAAACGCCCTGGAAAAGCTCCCCTCTGAGACCGGGGACCTTTCTCTGGAACCCACAGGGTGGATGTGCTTTCCCCGCCTGAGGCCCTGCCTACAAGAGTTCCATTGTTGGCTGTTGGAAACACACAGGCCGTGCCCCTCCCACCCCACCCCCTTCCAGGAAGGGAACTGGCTTTCAGGATTAGTCACGCCGCAGTGTCCCACACAACAACCCCATTGAATCCCAAGGGCAGCCCTGCCAGCCGAGTGCTATTCTTATCCCCGTTGTACAGATGGGCCAACTGAGGCCTCGGGAGTGAGACTTGCTGCCTGAGGTCACACGGCGAGAAGGAGGTGAAGCGAGGATTTAAACCTGGGCTTTCTGGCTCCAAGTTCCTCCCGTTTCCACCTGTGGGCCTACTGTGTGCCCCCAAAGCTGTGAGTGGGGGGACTTGATTCATCTGTTAGGGACCTGGGATATAGTAACTCTCAAGAATGGTTTTCATTTATTCACTCAACAAATATTTTCTGAGCACCTACTTGGTGCCAGACCCCGTGCTCGGTGCTGGGGCCACAGAGGGAACGGAACAGCGGACATCCTTTCCTGCAGGAGCTGACACTGCAGAGGGGAGAGAGATGATACGCGATACACATAACCCATAAGAGTGTAATTATACAGGTCAGGGGGTGCAGGCTAGTGCCACGGAGAAAATAAAGGGAACGGGGTGGGGCGGGGCGGTTCCAGGGGAAAGATGTGGTTTTAAATCCGGCGGCTAAGGAAAGCCTCATCAAGAAGGACATGTTTGAGCAAAGCCCTGAAAAAGGAAGTGAAGGAGGGACCCACGTGCACACCTGCAGAGTCTGGCCGGGTCAGCGCCTGGTGTACTGGAGGACCAGCAGGAGGTCAGTGTGGCTGGAGCTGAGTGAGAAAGTGAGTGACGGCTTGGGGGGAGGAGATGATGAGGCCAGAGAGGTGACAGAGAGGAGTGACTTGTGGGTTGTGGGTCGTGGTGAGGACTTCTCTTTTACCTGGTGTGAGTGCAGCCAGGGGAGGCTCTGACCCCGGAGGGCCCTGACCTGACTCAAGTTCACAGACGGCTCCTGGCTGCTGTGGGGAGCAGACTGCAGGGGACAGGGATGGAGCAGGGAGACAGGGCGGGGGCTGCTGTGATGGTCCAGGAGGCAGAGGATGGAGGCCGGGCCAGGGTGGGGCAGTGGGGAGAAGTGGTTGGCTCTGAAAGTAGTTTCTGGGGTCTAATTCCCTCTTCTAACTTGATGTCTGTTCTTGGGACCCTCAAAGTTATGTGGGGCCCTCTTGTCTTTTGTCACCTTCCCCCCCACCACACACACACAGAGTGTGGCACCAGATGACCTGGCCTGGAATCCCAACTTTGACCGTCCATTGACTGCGTGACTGGTGACTAAGTGGCCGAGCCCCTCTGTGCCACAGTTCCCTCCACTGGGAGAATAATGCCCACCCAGCAGGCGGAGAGTCCTGCGGCTGCCCACGCCAGGACTGTTAGTGGCCAATAGAGAGAGGCAGTTGGCAACGGTGGGTGAGTGACTCAGGGATGTGCGCGGTGCGGAGCAGCGTCCACTCTCAGAGGCCGAGGCGCAGGGGATGGAGGCTGGGAATGCTGAGACGTCAGAGGCCCAGCCACAAGCCGACTGCTGGGTCGGTGCCTCCCTGTAACCACGGTGCCAGCCAAGCTCATAGAACTGCAGACTCATCTCCTTCCTCTGCAGCGGGGCAGGAGCCGTCAGGCCGAGCCAGCCCCCAGCCGCTGGGCAGCAGGGAGGGGCAGGCCCCCCAGCTGGGGAGGGGCAGAGCTGGGTCCCCAGGGTCAGCAGCTGGAACTGATCCAAGAGAAGGAAGAGCTTGTGGGAAGGCAAAAAAAGAACACAGGCTTTTATCGAAAGGGAAAATATATATATAATTTATAGTATATACACAAATCCATAATTTCCTGAGTCCAATTAAATTTTGTTTATTGAACTTTTAGGTTACCCAATTCTGAGTTTGCTTTTTCCTCCATTCCTTTGCTGTTTTTTTTTTTAATCTTGTGGTTTGTTATTTTGTGTTAACTTTCATTTTAAAGTTTTACCGGGGCTGGCCCCCTGGCATATTTGTTAAGTTCGTGCACTCTGCTTCGGCGGCCTGGGGTTTGCGGGTTCGGATCCCAGCACGGACCTAGCATGGCTCATCAAGCCATGCTGTGGCAGCGACCCACATACAAAGTAGAGGAAGATTGGCACAGATGTTAGCTCAGTGACAGTCTTCCTCAAGCGAAAAAGAAAAGTTTTATTGGTTTTCCCCAACTTTTACTTTGAATTTTTTATCTACAGAAAAGTTTTGTAAACAGTACAATGAACCCAAACACCCCTCATAGAGATTCACTCATCCTTAATATTTTGCCTCCTTGCTCTCTCTCTGTACCTATGCATATCATCTTGTGCTGAGTTTCTCCATCTCAGCCATCTTTGCTGGACCCCCTGTGCTGGCATTTTGGAAGGGTCCGTCCTCTCCTTCGTTAATAGCCCATCAAATCCTTTCCAGGAGGGAGTCACAAAGCATGACCTGGCTTTTCTCTAATCGTGCCTTTGCCCCTCGCTGAGGGCAGACCTGGATGACATCCTGGGGATCTTTCCTGCATCAACCACGCCCCCATACGTCCCCAGGATGCGTCTGTCCAAGGTCTGTGCTGTAACCTGGCCGCAGCGGCGGAAGGCGGGTCTGAGATGGGAGGTGACAGGAGCAGGCCCGGGGTCCCAGCACCCGTGGTCTCCCTCTCCCTCAGTCCCTCCCACGGAGCCTCAGCCGGGGGAAGGTGGGGCCTGGGTCACCCCCTGGAGAGGGACCTGCCCCGCAACAGCTGCCACCAAGGGGAGTGTGGGCACTGGTAGGTGGAGTCTCCCATGAGGGCTGGAAACGCGGCTCGCTGTGTTGAAACACCCAATGTCCAGATGTTGGCAACTATTAATATTTGCAGCACTTTGTGAACCAAAGGGAAGACACACAATAGTTGGGTTTGGCTCTGGGGCAGCCAGTTTGAGATCCTTGCCTTAGAGACTGAGGAGGCCGCAGGGCGCCCCCGTGAGCCCCAAGCCCCCGCCCCAGATACATATCCTGCCCTCTTGTGCTTCCCTGTAACCCCGACTCACACCCAGGATCCCAGCTGTCGGCCCAAGCCGCCTCCCCCAGTGATGAAGACACTGGACGATAAACCTGGTCCTCTGTCAGCAGCTCCGCCCTCACCCCTCAGCTCCTGCGAGGCCTCTGTGACCATGAGGAGGGACAAGAATGCCCTTCTCTTAGTCAGCAGACGCCTCCTGAGCGCCCACCACTTGCCAGGCACTGTCAATAATTCAGGTGGGAATCCTGGGGAGGAGCCGACGTGCTCACAGGGAGGCGGACAATGGAAAAAGCAAAGAGGAGTTTCCTAGAACACGCTTTGAAGATAGATAAGTCATAAGGGGACGGAAAGGGCGCAGGGTTGGGGGTGGTGATTTTAAATAGGGTGGTCAGGGAAGGCCACAGGAGAAGGTGGTGTCTGGGCCAAGACTTGAAGAAAGTAAGGGAATGAGCCGTGCTGACACATGGGACAAGAATTTCAGACAGAGGAAACCAATGTTGCAAAGGCCCTGAGGCAGAAACATGCCTGGAGCGTTTCAGGAAGAGGAGGCCCAGGTGGCTGGAGCAGAGTGACAATGAGGGGGACCTGAACCTCCCCCCATCTTGCCTAATCCCTAATCCAGGGGACCTGATCCAACCATTGGACACATTTCATTTGGTCCACAAAGTGTTACGGAAACTAAAAGTCAGTCACCAACACGTAAAAGTCAGGAGATTTCACCATAAAAATCAACATGTCCAGCTTCTCTTGGTGTGATGACATCACAGCAGCACCGAGGGCAGACCTCAAGGGGCCTGCAGACCCCAGGCCGCCCTGTGTGGCACTTTACATGGCTCCTGGGAGCCAGGCAGACTCCCACAGACACGCCCACAGCCACGCCACCCAAAGTGGCAGGACACAGTCACCTACCAGCTCTTGCTCTTTTTCCACAGGTGCTGAATTATTAGGCCCTGAGGAGCAGTTCCACAGAGCCCCAGAAGGCCACATGCATTGGCCCGCAGTATCTCGGTCCTCATCTGGCCAGGCAGTAGGAGCTTGGAGCATTGCCATGACCGCACGTCCCCGGTTCACTGGCCCAGCCTCTCAGCCTCTACCTGGGAAGTGGGCCCCAGCCCAACTAGCCCCCCTCACCTGGGCTGGGGTGCCTCTGGCTCCCACACCCAAGGCTGGCCCGTCTAGGGCCTATAAGCTTGCCAGGAGCCTGCAGAAACGCTCACAACCTTAAAAGAAGAACAATAAAGTTACTGACCCCTGAATATCAAAGCAAAGGGCAAAACCAAAATTAATACAGCATTGAATCAGCAACACCCTGGGGCCTTGATTTCAGTACTTCAATTTGGCATTCCAGAAAACTCTGTGATGTTCAGAAACTGCCTGTAGATTTGGTTTTTCTCACTTTGCAAGAATTCCCAGGATACTGAGAAATCAGCTTCAACAGGTTCTTCAGGGTCAAATGATCGCAAAAGCAAAATGAAGGGGAAATATTTCAAATGCCTTTGGTAACTATATACTATAATAATATATGCAGCATATATTTACATATAAAAGACATACACCCACATGGACACATATAAATAAGTGGGCACACTTTCAATATGGCTGAAGTCAAATCGGCCTAGAATACTCACCCCAAAAGAGATGCAACCCCCAATAGGATGCAAGCTCCCCACGCCCCTGCAGGCCTCTCCAGGGTCCCAGCGTGCACACCTTCACTGTCCACATGGGTCCTGGGTCCTGCCTCTCTGGCCACGAGCCCCAGCTCCAGCCCAGCACACGCGTGGATGTGGCACTGTCTGGTCCAGCCTGGGAGGAAGTTACTGTTGGCCCAGGTTGGGTGCAAGCCCCATAAGCATCTGTATATCTGAAGGCAAGACCATGGCAATTAAAGATTCGGGAAGTGAAGTTGGCTGAGGTCTCTAATTGGTGATCCCCCAGGCTGAAAGCAGCCCTTAGATGTGTTTTGTTTGACCTGCATAATTTTTTAAAAACCTGAGCCAACTTTTAATATGGGGAATTCGGCATAAAGATTCAGATTTCCTACATCTATTGAAAATGTAGCAGCAATTGGCTGGAACCGTATAGAAACTATCCTTTAACTCTATTTTTTCTTTTGCTGAGGAAAATTCGCCCTTAGCTAACATCTGTGCCAATCTTCCTCCACTTTATTTGTGGGTCACTGCCACAGCATGGCTGACGAGTGGTGTAGGTCTGAGCCCGGGATCTGAACCCTTGAACCTGGGCTGCTGAAGTGGAGCATGCCAAACTCAACCACTACGCCATGGGGCTGGCCCCCTCTTTCAAGTCTTTTATTTAAACTTTTTTTCAAAGTAGTGCATTTTGGGGATGTAAAATTCAAAAGGTACAAGAGGGTGTATGATGATAGTGAGTCTCCCTTCCAGCCTGTCCCCCAGCCCCTCCATCCCCCTCCCCAGGAGTAACCAGAGGCGCCAGTCTCCAAAGATGTTTCACTCACATACAAGTGTATGCATACACATTATTTCCCCCTCACAGATGGTAGCGTACTTCTCTACATCCTGTTTTATTCCCGTAGCAAGATGTCTGGGAGCTACTTCTGTATCCGTCCAGGTGAGCTCGCTCGGTCTCTTCGCGGGCTGCCCTTCAGACAGGACAGTAGCTCTCCTCTTTGCCCAGTCGCCACCGTGCCTTATAGTGTCACGCCCGGCCTGCTTCAGTCATTCGCGATTCTTGCCCTCCCCTTCGGCATCTGAGTTCGCTGACTCTGGCGCAGGTCAAGGACAGAGCGTGCCTCCCAGCCACCCGGCACCTGCCCCTGCTAGCTCCCGATGCCTGCAGTTCCTGGACTTCCCAGCAGAGGGAGACACCACTCTGCTCGCAAGACCACCCAGGGGGTCTTCCCAGGGACTGCAGTCTTGAAACGTGTGGGCAAGAGATGTTGTCTGCCCAGACATAAAGACCCTCTTAACTGGACTGGGATCCCCCTTAACTGGACTGGGATCCCCCTTAACTGGACTGGGATCCTTGCCCTCGGGTCTCCCCTTACCCTGTTTCTATCCCCGCCTGAACCTCCTGTTTTGACTGAGCCCCACCCTGAGTGCCCTCTCCTCTCCTTATAGGGACTGTCCCCTCCTTAATGGGGTGGGGAGAGGCCTTGTCCGAGTCTGGGGCCAGGGACTGAGAAACTGCCCAAGGGCACCACATAAAGACAGCATGTATCTGGGTGCCCCTCCCTGCTGAGAACCGGGGGGGGGGGGGGGGGTCCTTTCTCCTTGCCCCCAGCACGCAGCCCCCAGCAGAGTCTTGACCTCGAAATCCGCTTTCCCTCCCTACAGTCCACACTCCCGCCAGGATCCTCTCCCTGGCCCGGCCCCTGTGCCCCTCCGCCCCACCCCCGCTGTGGTGTTGGGGTCGCCTGGAGTCCAGCTGGTGGCCAGCGCAGAGCCACCCCTTCCTGGCCCTGCCCCTCCCCATGACCCCAATCCTCCGCCAGCCACTCAAAGGCGCCTTGTTCTCCATCCAGCCCCCAGACAAAAGTCCCTCTGTCTGAAAAGACGGAATTGGGGGGAGGGGGCACCCCAACGGAGACCGTGTGGGGGCCTGCACAGACCCCAGCCGGAAGGAATGCCATGAGGAGGAGGGGCAGGAGAGGGAGGAGTGGGGAGGGGAGCCCTGCACAGTGCAGTGGCCTTATCTGGAGTGGAGGCGGGCACCACCCCAACGCCCACTAAGTAGGCCCCGGCGTCTGGCTCCCAGCACCCTTGGGAGGAGGCCGGGCTGGGAAGGTCTGCCTGGTGCTTGGGAACCAGGTCCCCATCTCCCTAGGGCATGATGGACTCCATGGGCATGATGCGGGGGTCTCAGTCTAAGGCCCAGCAGCCCCCACCCTCACCGCTACCCCCACGACCTCGGTCCTATCAGCATCTCCTGCCGACCTCAAGCTGTGTCAACAGCCCCAAGCGGCCTGGAAGGGGACTCTAGATCCCATCATGGCCACCAATCCCTCCTCCAGGCACAACACAGCATCTAAGTAAAAGAAATTAGGTTGTTACACCAACGCACCCCCTTCCCCCACCACCCGCCAGTCAGGAGCTCTGCTCTTAAAGCTCTGGAAACTTCCTCCTTCAGGTCCTTTTCTGAGGGGCAGGAGATTGGAGAAAGCCCAGCCCCCAATGTGAGGAGCAGAGTTCCCACCCATCCTATTCTCCCTCTGCCTCACCTGAGGCTTTGGGACCCTGGAGACCCCCCTGGGAAGTTCCCCGGCACTAGTGGCTGGAGGGGTGGGGGAACTGTCTCTTTAAGAGTAGGAATGGGGTGAGAGAACCCCTGAGCTTTAGGGAGCCCGCTCACTCGTCTGGGCGTCTGGGCTCGTCTCGCCTACCTGCCCAGGTTTGCTTAGGGCGGGGCAGCTGCGGATAAAGGCAGGACTGGGCTGCGCAGGCACCCCCCTCCCGGAACCTGGAGCCTCACGCAGCCTGGGGAGCCACACAGGTGAGCAGCTGGGGCCCTCCCGCCAGCCCCGCCTTGGATCTGCCCCCAGACGACCCCTGCCCCTCCCTCCACGCCTCTGTTAAAGACCCTAGAAACTTCCCCCTCAGGGTCCTTTTGAGGGGGGGGGCAGATTAGAGACAGCCCCCTCCCCTAATGGGATCTTCCCCCATCATTCTACTCTTTGGGGGCTGGGGGAGCCAGCTGGGGTGAGGGTGAGGCCCACAAGTGGGATTGGGGTGCCAGGGAGACTGGCGGGTTCGGGTAGACAGGGGTTGTCTGAGTGGAGCAGAAGTGTCTGGATCGGGGGCATGTGGTGGACAGGGGTGAGGGGGGTGACTGGTGGATGGGGAATCCAGGTGGACCAGGGCTGGATTAGGGGTGTCAGAGTGGATGGGTGGGTGACTGGGTGGACTCGGGGTGTCTAGGCATTGGGAGGTGTGGGCCCTGGAGACGTCTAGGAAAAGGGGGTAGCGGCTTCCTGGGGAAGCTGTCAAATGGGGAGTCGGTAGGAGATTTCAGGGGCACGGGGGAGTCATTCTTCATACACCCGAAGGGCCTGGCCACCGTCTTGGAGGAACAGAGCGGATAGCAGAGGGTGGATGTCGGAAACAGTCCTCACACAGGTGTTAGGACCTTGGGGCCAGCGGGGAGTGGAGAGGGGTGGGCAGAGCCCCCACCCACTGGCCGCCTTCCCTCCAGGCCTTCACACGGCTGCAGTCGCTGGGGAGCCCCGGGGCCTCTTCCGGCAGCAGCCTGAGCAGGGCAGGCGAGGGCCAGGACACCAGCTCCGGCAGCCGGGCACCGCGGGAGAGCCGGCAGGGGCTGGGGGCACTGAGACCACCCGCCAGTCTCCCTGTGCTGGGGTGGCTGGGAGACACCCTGGGGACCAGGCAATGGAACCCTCACTGTGGGCCGGGGGGCTTGGAGGATCCCGGAAGGAGGCCTAAGAGCCGAGACTGAGTCCCGGGTGACGGCACACAGCGTTAAGCGGAGTTCGCAGGGGTCAGAGGGCTGCGACTTCAACGTGGGGTAATCGTAGCGGCAGCTTCATCAGGCCGTGAGGATTGTGGAGTGATCCAGCACGAAATGCTGAGAACAGCCCGGCGTGGGGGCGGCTCTCAGGGAGAACTAGCTCTTATTACGAGGGTTCCCGCCATCCCGGTCGATAAGGCCTCATGCAGTAGCTTTAGACACAGGCGGTCCTTCGACACACCCACGCCTGGAGCCAGCAGGCCCTCTGCCCACACACCCACTTGAGCTCTCCTCCCGAGTTTTTGGGGTCCTAAACACCTTAGTAATGCTCCCTAAAGCTCCAGGCCCTCTTCCTGCAAGAAAGGGATGCTCAAACCAGGATTCTGAGCCTGGCATATGGGACTAACAGGGAAGCTGCGAGGATGGCCAGGACCTGGGGTGCGGGGCATGGCGGGGTGGAGGAGGCTATGAGAACGTGCAGGAAGCAGAGAGAGACGTGAGGTGGGCTTATGTGGAGGGTACGGACAGAGAGACAGGGGCCTTCTCTCCAGCTGGGGACAGGAGTCCCCTCGGGGACACAGCAGGAAACGTCTCATGGGCTTCTCCCCGGGCTTGGGGGAGGGGTGTGTTCTGCCACCAGTGAGATGGGAGTTGCAGGAGTGAACACACTGCAAGGTCACCTGGCGGTGCCCAGCACAGCGTGGCTCAGAGGACGTGTTAGCTCTTGCCATCAAGATTATGACAACATACGCTTGTGGCTGTGGGGCGTGGGCAGGGAGAGGCCAGGGGGACGCGCAGAGACCAGGGGCTGATCGCAGGCATGCAGGACCACAGGACGCGGGAGGATGGACTGATTCTAGACCAGGAAGGGACCAAGTGTGGTCTTCAGGCAGGCCCACGATGTGGGGGGCGGGCAACGGGAAGCATTCACTGCCAGGAGGCACTTGGCAGGGATGGGGCAGAGGCGGGGGTGGGGGTGGCACAGAAACAGGGCGGAGGGGACAGGTTGGGACAGGAGATGGGGCTGGGGCTTCAGCCAGGCCGATTGGTCTCCCCGGTCTGCCCCCTGCCCCCAGCCTCCAGTTCCCTCCTCCCCACACCCAGCCCTGAGCAGCCTGAGGAGGCAGCTGGGTCCCTGTGGGGCCCAGCCCGCGGTCTGCAAAGTCTGGGCAAGGTGGGCAGGCTCCGAGCTGTCTACGGGAGACACTCCCAGCACCCCAGGCCTCCTGCCACCTGGCTCCCAACACCCCGTTTCCCAAAACACCCAAGGCCTGGAGAGGCCTGCAGAGGAACAGCTGCTACAGGGCCAGGCCTGGTATAAATGCCCCTGCCTGGCAAGGCGACCCTGGGCACCACCTCCACCTCTCACAGCCTCAGTTTCCCCATCTGTAAGATGGGGGTAACAGCAGGCAGCGCCTCCCTCATTTGGTTGCCAGGGCGATCCACTGGAAGCCTCGCTTCGGGTCCAGTGGTTGTTACTGCTGCGCCCTCATCAGGCCGCGCTCCCACCCGGCCCCGCCCGCTGTTCGCTGTTCGGCTCTTCTCCTCTCCCAGCCTTTCTGCCCTGGGGCGAGCGGCGTGCAGGGGTGGGGAGCAGAGTAGGAGGGGATTGGGAACCAGAGGCACCGGCCTGGCATCCTGTTGGCCCTGCTAAAGCTGGACCCTCCCCCCGGACCCCTCCAGTGCTGGCACGTCGACATGCAAGACCTGGTGGCCCTGAGCCTGCTCGTCCTCCTGGCAGGTGAGTGCAGCCCGCCGAGCCCCCTTGCCCTGAGCCCCACAAGCCTCGTGTGTGTCTCTCATGCGTGTCTCTTGGGCTTTCTGCCTCCCTGTGGGGTGGTGACTATCAGGACGGCATCTCCTTGAGGGTAACAAGTGTCGCACTGGTGAGTCCAAGGGACACACAGAGACAGGACCTCTTACAGCCGCAGCTCCCAGAGCCAGAAGGTCAGCGTTCCATGTCTCCTTGAGGACCTCAAGGAGAAGGCCCGGCCCTGTGCTGCCATGCCTCCGACACCCCCCCTACCGCTTTATTGCCAGGGGTAACTGGGCGCTCAGTGGTTAGGCAGCAGGTTCCTGAAACCCTTTGTGCCTCAGTTTCCTCGTCTGTACAAGTGGAGCCAATAACAGCACCTACTTACAGAGTCATTGCGAGGATTAAACGAGTTAGTATTCGAAAGGCACTTAGAACAGAGTAAGCACTGTGTTTGTGCTTTAAATATAACTAAAAATTATTAATCTCCCTTTAACAAAGAAGCTTAGGCCCAGAGCAGAGGCGGCCCACGGCTTCTCGCCAGAACATAGTGCTCGTCCTTTGCTTCTACTGTATTCGTTTTTATCCCTCCTTGGACGAGGCTGTGTTCCATTCAGAGTCCTGATGTAAAGTGGCATGTTTAAATAAAGGGCATTCAGTTTTATAGTTAGTAAGTTGCTTTAAAGGGGACTAGGGAGCGAGCATGAGGACAAGTGCAGTGTGGAGGTGGCGGCATCAGGAGACAGCAGAGAGAATGGCTGGGACCAACATCACCGGTGGGCTTGACCGGAAGCGTGGGCCAGCCAGGTGTCTGGAAACACGGGCCAAGGGTGGGGAAAGCCACCCAGATTAAAACCTATTTCAGGAGGCAAAGTACTGGCATGGTTGGCAGGATCGGGGCTGAGTGGGGGAGTCCACATCTCCGATGTGGGCTGTGCAGAGGCAGCAAGTCTGGGGCTGGGGCCTGTGCCCTCGGGAGGTGGGGAACTGTGAGTCAGGGGACCCCATCTGGAGGCCCCTGAGGCTCCCGGCTCTGCATACCAGCTTTGCTGAGGCCAGAACCACCTTTTCCTCTCTTCCCCTCTTCTCCCCACCAGGCCTGCCTGCCCTGGAAGCCAACGACCCCGAAGGTGAGTCAGATGGGCCTGCTCCAGCAGCCACACCCCTAATTCTCCCCCCAGGGGCCCGGCATCCTGGCTGTTGGCCTGGATTCACGTTCTTTCTTTCTTTCCTTGCAGATAAAAACAGTCCTTTCTACTATGGTGAGAACCGGCACCCCTCCCCTCATCTCCCCCCACCCCTCTATTTTGTGCCAAGGGTCCCACAGGGTTGGGTGAGGATCTGACGTGGGTGAAACGGAGGAGGCCCGGGCTAGGATTGAACAGAAACACAGCAGATTAGGGAATAAGACATGCCACCTGGTCCTTGGGAAGATTCTCTTCCAGCAAGAAAGTTAGACACACACAGGAAGCCAGGACAGTTGACAAGAAGCCGTTGTGATGGTTCAAATCAACGGGTGGGAGAAGGGCTGGCTTGAGAAAACTGCCCGGAGGAGGTGAGCCGTTTGGCCGAGGCCTCCCGAGGCCTGCAGGTTCCCCACGATCCGCCCTGCCAGCCCTCTGCCCCCACTCCCCCAACACCTGCGCCCCGGCCTCCCTGCTGTTGCTCAGACACAGCAGACGAGCTCCCAGCCTCCGGACCTTTGTACCTTCTGCGCCCCCTGCCTGGAACACTTGCTGCCATATAGTCCCACGGCTCCCTCCCTCGCCTCCTCAGGTCTCTGCTCAGATGTCGCCCCTCAGAGAGACCTTCCCTGACCCCTCGCCCACAAAGAGCTGCCCTTTGGCCTTCTGTCCCCTGGCTCTGCCTGTTTCTCTTCAGACTGCTCCTCCGCACCTGACCTCACATTAAGTTTCCTGTCGCTGGCTTGTGTGTGCAGTAGACGTGAGCACAGGAGGGCTGGGGTGTGTTTGTTCCCTCCACTGCCACATCCCCAGTGCCCTCCACGCCCTGGGTGTCAAGTGGATGGGGGCTTGGATGGGAGGGCACCGGCTGGCATTGAGGGCCCCCTCTGGGTTTCTCCTAGACTGGCACAGCCTCCGGGTCAGCGGGCTCATCTGTGCGGGGATTCTGTGCGCCGTGGGCATCCTGGTCCTCATGAGTGAGTGGAGGAGCGGGCGGGGGGGGGGGGGGGGGGGGGCGGGCAAGGCAGGGCTGGGGGCCCCTCCCCTGACCATTCCCCTCCCCCCAACAGGTGGGAAATGCAAATGCAAGTTCCGCCAGAAGCCCAGGTAAGAGGAGCTCCCGACCTCACGCTGGCTAGACACC
This sequence comes from Equus quagga, assembly GCF_021613505.1. NCBI lineage: Eukaryota > Metazoa > Chordata > Mammalia > Perissodactyla > Equidae > Equus > Equus quagga. Next base: position 101,702,644 of record NC_060279.1, on the reverse strand, counting down.
TTTCAGGGTGAAAGAGCTGGATCTTTCTGGCAGAAAGAGGTCAGGCCTCCAGGCTCTGCCCTGGAGAGTTCCTGCCACTAAGATTGCCCAGGTTTATTCTTCAGAGCTGATAATTGTCAGAGGGCCCAAACCCTGAAAAGCTTTGGTCCCTGGGATGATACAACCTTACAATGGAAACAGAGCCAGGAAGCTACGTCAGGGCAACTGAGAATACTCTGGGTTTGAGGGAGAGAACAAACGGGTGGACACAGACCCCATCACTTTTGTTTCCCCAGCCACCGACCAGGGGATGCCCCACCTCTCATCACTCCAGGTAAGGCAGAGACAGAAGGGGGCTGAGGGGACACGGGATGTGAGGGGGGTGTGTGCGCATCGCCCTGGGGAGAAAGTACTCAATCCACTCTCACAGGCTGACGCATCACCTCTTCCAGGCTCTGCCCAGTAACTGCTGAGGATGGACCAGCCATAAGAGCTCGGAGGGCCTCTCTCTTTTCCCAAGTCCATGCTCGGCACAGGAGCCTGAACTCCTGGACGGAATTCTCCCTCCTCTCCTCAGATGGCTTTGCCAGGGCCTCATCCCACCTCTCACTGGAGGGGTCTCTTTGTTCAGTTTTTAATCTAAAATGATCTTGCCTCCTGCCCAATCATCCTCAAGACTCGCTCTGTGAGCTCTGGGGTGGGATATGGGGGGCCAGGAGAAGGTGGATATGTGCTGAGTGCTGGCACAGAAGCTGGCACCTGAATCTCTTTGCCGGGAAAAACCCAAAGGCCTGTTCCTCTGTGACTTGGTGGATGGCATGGGGTCTGCCCTCTGCCTGCACGGCCACGGGAGCCACACGTGCAATTTAAAACTTTCTAGCAGCCAAATGGAGGCGACTTTTGAGAGTGAAGGGGGCTCTAACTAGACGCAAGGCTGGGACACTCAGGTGGACACGGGTACCATCCCAGGAAAACCAGGATAAAGGATCAACCTACCAGACATGGGTACCCAGATGGCGATAATAATAGTAAGACCCTGTGACCCTCCCACTTCCCCGGGACCCCACTTTATCATCGAAGACCCTTCCTAATACCCAAATGTCCCTGTAAGGACTTCAAATAATTTCCCATGATGCTCCCTAATAACACTGAAGGCCACATAGTGTGAAAACCTCCAATGCGCCTCAGACGCCCTTGAGCCCCCTCAAACCCAGTAAGACCGTCAAAGTGTCCCCATGAGCGACCCCATAAGAGGCCTAAAACTCTTCAAAATACCCCAAAATATCTCCCACCATGTCCGGAGACATGACTCCAAGGAGACCCACAGTACACCTGTGACCTCTCCCTAATAATGCCCTTATATCCCCCGAACATCCCCTGGGGCCCCCAGAACGCCAGCCCGCGCTCCTTAGAGACAGCGCAGCAGCGCCACCCTCCCCAGGCCCGCCCCTCCCCCTTTCCAGTGATCTCACGGCAACGGGGGGCGGGTGCACAGCGCGTTTATTGAGCTCACACACTTTCCGTCCTCCCCCCTGTCACCCACCGGGAAGGGAACCCGGGGTTCCCGGCACCAAATCTCCCTTTGCCGCCTATTCCCCGCGCACGCGCAGTGGGACGGCACGTCGGGCTTCCGCCTCGGCAGCAGACATGCGTACAAGCAGCAGAGGAGGTGAGCCAGACAGGCAGGGAAACCTGCCCAGCGACAGGTGACGTCATGGAGGCGGGCACTGAAAGCGATTGGCCGGATTGAGTTTAGCGGGGAGAGGAAAGCTCTCCCCTCCTCTGTACTTTCACCGGTACCGGGAGCGGTGGGAGTGGTTTGAGGGGGCGCTTCCAGACCACCTGGAGCTTTACACATTACCCGCGTCGTGACTTCCGTATTCCGCTCCGTGCAGTGCGCCCGCCTGAGCCCCAAGTCACCCCTGGTGGGGCATCTGCCCCCATGGAGGGGCAGCTCTTGCCTTGAGCTCGGTCTGTGGTCAGCATCTCACAGGACCAGGCGTCACCTCAAATGGGTCCAAGAGGCCAGTCAAGGAGGGTCCAGAGACCTAAGACTCCGCATGCCAGCCCCCATCAACCATGTTCAGGGTCCCGTCCGGTCTCAGGCGCTGAGGTCTAACTCGTGATGCTGGTAGATCTGTGTGGGGCCCTTGAAGCAAGCAGCGAAGAGGAAACGTCTGCCCGCCAGGGCGACGTGGGCGAAGGCCCGGGGAGCCACCAAGGCTGGGGGCCCCAGCTCCTGCAGCGGCTCCAAGAGCCCCTTGTCAGGCTCCAGGCGGAAGACCTGGCTGAAGGCAAAGTCGCTGCCCAGGATGGCCAGCTGGTCCCTGGCAATGAGCAGTGGCTGAAAGACGTGGGCACCCCGTGAGGGAAGCTGCTGCAGCAGGCGGAACATGGAGCCATCCCAGCGCATGACCTGCAAAGTGCGGCTGCTGGTCAGGGCCTGGGGTCCAGGAGGGTCAGGCCTGCCGGAAGTCCTCTAGGCTCCAGAGGACTTGGGACAGCTTGGAAACAGAGGCCTGTGGGCCCCCCCACTCCCGCAGCTTTCTCATCATGTCACCACCCAGCTGCTTGGCCACAAGCTTGGGGTCAATCTTGGCCCCTCTCTCTCCCTCACACCCCATGTAGCATCAGTCAGCAACGGAACGTGGCAGTTTCACCTACAATGTCTAGATCCCTCCCATCCGCCCTGGCCACACTCTGGCCCGGCCACAGTCACCTCCCTCTGGGACCCCCACAGCAGCCACCCCCCGGTCTCCCCCCTCTGCCCCTGCGCCCAAACACAGACGGCCTGTGCACATCTGAGTCAGGCTAGGCCTTCTAGGCTCAGAGTCCTGCCTCGGCTATACCTCGCTCCCGAAAGACAGGGTCTGCGGGGGTGAGCTGTCAGCCTTGCGGGTTCAGAGTGTGGTGTTTGTGGGTGAATGTAAGTCCTGGAATGTGTCAGTTACAGAGCCAGGGTTTAGGGGTACAATCTGAGTCTGGGGCCAGTGTCAGTGTGGGGGATGAGGAGTGGTTTAGGGTTATCCAGCCTTGAGGGGTTACAGTATTGGAGTCAGTGCTGGGGTGGGGTCAGAGTTCAAAGATCAGCACATTAGGTGGGGTAAGAGTTGGAAAGTCAGCCTGTGAGGTCAGGTCAGAATTTAGAGGCCAGTGTGCAAGGTGGTCAGTGCTGAAAGACCAGCCCACACCGGGTGGGCAGCGCGGAAAAGCCAGCCCTGAGTGGGAGCTGGTGGTGGGTGGGCCGGCCTGTGGCCTCTGCTGCCTGCCCCACCTGAGGGCCCAGCCTCACCATGGAGTCCCCGATGTAGCGTGTCAGGCACAGGAACACATCCCCGCCAGCCTGGAAGTGGTGTGTGGCGTAGACGTCCTCGGCCTCGGGGATGTCGGTGCGCCTCTCGAAGCGGCCCCCGGACCAGTGGAAGAGCACTGGCCGCTGCGAGGCCGAGGCCAGCAGCAGGTGGGGCCGGCCATCCAGCTCCAGGGCCTCGGCGTCCGTGTCCCGGTGCCAGGCGTGCAGGCTCTGGCGCGGGTAGAAGCCGGGCCCATCCCGGCACAGCAGCGTGGTGCTGCCCGCCTTTGAGGCATCGGCCACCACGAAGCAGGGCTGCTGGTCCAGCCACAGGGTCTCGGCGTCATTGGGCAGCAGCAGCTGCCGCGGGGCCAGGGCCTGCACGGGGGCCAGGCGGAGGCCAGGGCTGGGCCGGGCCCATAGCTGCGAGCCCCCCCACAGGCGGGCAGCCAGCACAATGAGACGTGCGCCCAGCACCAGCGGCTTGCAGGCCACCACCGAGGGCGCTGCAGGAGCAGGAGGGTGGGTCAGGCCGGCGGGCGGGTCACCCCCCAGCCCCTGGCGGGCCATGGGGAAGGCAGGAGGCTGGACGGGCACTCACCGGACAGCTCTTCCTCGGGCCGGAAGCGCTGCAGGCTGTAGTCCCAGGAGAGGATCAGGCAGCGGCCGGCAAAGGGCTGTGCCAGGACGATGTGGGGCTCCCCCTGGTAGGAGAAGGGCTCCACGCCCAGTGCCGACTCCCCGACCGTCTGGAACCAGGACAGCTCTGGGGGTGCAGGAGAGAGTCAGGCAGGCCCCGGGGACCCCAAGGGTCCTCATGGCCGAGCCTTGGTTTCACATCTCTGAAATGAGGACTGTCACAGTGTCCACCTCATAGGGACATAGGAATCTTTTTATCTATAGATGTATTAACGCACAACACCATGGTAAGACTTTATTTTCTAAGCTGCATGGCATCATCAAATAATTGCTTAGAAACAGCATATTTATTAATTCATTTAACTTCACAAGATTCCTGTGAAGGGCCTTCCATAGTAATAATATCCACTTTACAGGTGGGCAAACTATGGCTAAGTGGCACAGGCAGCCAGGTGCCCAGCACAATCCATCCTTCCCAACTTGTGGGAAATAGGATTGCAGTGGGCACAAAGCTGTCCAGCTGGGGGCCACATTGTCCCAGCCCCCCCCCCCCCCCCACCCCCGGAGTTAGGAGTGGCCACATCCAGACCAAGTTCCCAGTGGAACAAGAGCAGAGTGATGGGTGTAAGGCTGGCCCCATGGGCGTGAGGATGGCTCGTCCTGGCCTCGGTCTCTTCCCCTGCTCCCCATGAGCTGCAGATGGACGTGCTACAACTCGGCTTCAACCACAAGGATCAGGACAACGCCCAGGGGCTGCTCCGCTGGCCTGGGCTGCACATCAACCCCTCTGTTTTCTTTAATTCATGAGATTTTGAGCCTCTTTGTTATAGCAACTTGGCTTTCATGGTAGCAATGCGGGCGGTTGCCCAGCGCGGCGGTGGTGGAGCCAGGCGGTTGACTCCAGGTTATAACACTTCACTCTACGTGCCGCGCCCTGTTTCCAGGTGCCAGGGCTGAGGCAATGAACCAAGCCACCAAGGATGCCCACCCAAAGGAGGATCTTTTAATAACGTCCATCAAATTATCACCCTCTGCTCAAAACCCTCCATGGCTTCCCACAGCCCTCGGGGTAAAGTCACTCTCCTCTTTGTGGCTCTCAAAGCCCTGCACAGGAGGCCCTGGGCCTTCGGCCTCATCTGTGTCCTTCCCTTCTCTCACTCCCCCAAGCCAGACCTGCCTGCTTTTGATCTCTAAACAGGACAAGCTCTGTGCTGCCTCAGGGCCTTTACACTTGCAGTCCCCTTTCTCTAGCATCCCCTTCCCTCTGTACTTCACTTGCTAAATCCAGAGGCACCCCTTCAGGGAGCCCTCTCTGATGCCCCATATAAGGCAGGTCAATCTCCCCGATCACTCCCTGTGACTTATTGAATGTATGTCTCTCCACTCCCCCAGGACTGTGAGGCCAGGGCCCAGGGCTGGTCACCACAGTGTGCCTGTCACCTCTCACAGGACTGGGCACAGAGTGGACCTCAGCGAATGTTTGTTGAATAAATGAATAAAGAGTAAGCCCCAAGTTAAGGTCTCTTCTTCTCTGAGTCCCACAGACCAAAAATATGTCTTACGTCTCTTATCGTTAATATTATTAGTTATCATTATTATTTTTTTTTGAGGAAGATTAGCCCTGAGCTAACAACTGCTGCTAATCCTCTTCTTTTTGCTGAGGAAGACTGGCCCTGAGCTAACATCTGTGCCCATCTTCCTCTACTTTATATGTGGGATGCCTACCACAGCATGGCTTGCCAAACGGTGCCATGTCTGTACCTGGGATCCGAGCCAGCGAACCCTGGGCCGCTGAAGCAGAACATGCAAACCCAACAGCTGTGCCACCAGGCCAGCCCCATTATTATTAATATTTATATCAATAACATTATTAGTATAGATATTATTATAATGTATATTATTATTTATATTATCATTTAATGATAAAACATTATTAATAATATAGATTAGTATTATAATTTAATAATTATGATAATGATAATTCCCCCATCCCGACCACTCTGCGCTTCCCCCATCCCAGTCCCGGCCACGCTCGGGCATCATTCTCTGCCTTCCTCTGAACAGGGGGTTCTGAGAGGGCAAGACCCAGGCTGTCTTTATCACTGCCGTGCCCTCTGCTTTGCCCAGTAACCATAAAGTCACCAAAATATATTTATGGCAAAGCAAAATGATCATAGGAAGTATTTAGAAATAGTCAATTTTATATTAATAACAACAACAACGAGAGGGAACATTTAAAAGGGACTCCCGTCCCAGGTGCTGTGCCGACGCAGGCGTGGACAACATCACTGAATTCTCACAGCAATCCCATGGCACGATTTGTTACCCCCATTCTACAGATGAGGAAGCTGAGGCTCAGGGAGCCGACAGTGCTTGCTCAGGGTCTCACCGCCAGGAAATGTCAGAGCAGGGAGTGAGCCGAGCCCCTCAGCCCTGGCGGCCGTTCCCCCGACCTCCCACCTTCTCCTGGGAGCCCCTGCTGTCCCTCCCACCCTGCCGGGAAAGCCCCCACCTATGGCTCTGCACTTGAACGTCTTGGGGTCGAGGTGATGGAGCTGCATGTGGGCCAGGGCGGAGGGGCCGGCGCAGGCCCCAGTCCCCACGCTGGCGTTCACGGTGGGCATCCACTGTAGCAGCCAGAGGACGCGGCAGTCACACTGGAACGGGTTCCCGCGGAGGTCCCTGGGGCAAGAGGCCGGGGAGGGGCTGCGACCCGGCTTCCACCCCCTGGAGGCCACCTCCCCCACCCTTCCCCAGACAAGAGCTCAGGATGGGGCCCCATAGATGGTGTGAAAAATACGCAAGAACCAGCAATACTCATTTGTGCGGACCAAAACTGGGCACCAATATCTCCTCCCCTCTCAGACACTCCCAAACCCCCACCCGCCCAACCCCCTTGAGCCTCACACGTGAGTCAGGGTCTCCAGGCCTCGGAACAAGAATCTGGGGAGGGTCTCAAGGTGGTTATTGGCCAGGCTCCTGGTGGAGGGATAGAAGGAGGAGGAACCATCAGCAGCCACCAGGATGCCCTGTGTCCCTGGGTGACGGGGCGTGGGGTGATGTCAGGGGTTGGAGCAGTGGAGGGGCAGGGCCTGGGAGGCACGCACAGGTGTGTGAGTGAGCGAAGTCCTCTGAGAGCATTCTTAGAGATGGCGCCAATCTCATTGTCCTCAATGAAGCTGTGGAGGGAAGGTGGGGTGAGGGGAAGGCCCTCAGTGCCCTGCCGTGGCTCCACAGTGGTTGGGGGAACTCACCCCATAGAAGCCACAGGCCACTGGAATAGGCTGAATTCTTCCCCCCTCAGTGCTTTGCATAAACCCAGAGGAAGCCTCCCCCGAAAACTTTCCTCACCAAGGTCCCAGCGTACAATCCCGGGAGCCAAGAACTTGACCCTATGGTCACTGCCAACCTTATAATGAACACTATCACCCCATCACCATTACTGCCACCATGACCACTAACACCAGCACTGCCACCAATACTGCCACCACCATCCGTTATGACCAACCCTCAGGCCTCTACCACTGTCGTCAACCTTAGTACCAATAATTGCCATTATCACCATCACCATGCCATGCCACCACTGTCATCAACACTGCCACCATCTTTACAAACACCAACATCACAACCCACTCCCATCATCAATACCAACACCAACACCAACACTGTCATTACCAAACCCCACACCAGCAACACTGATAAACGTCACCAACAACACAGCCTCCATGATCAACACCAAAATGACTGCCACCATCATCACCAACACTACCACCGTTATCAAAAGCATCAGCATCAGCATCAGCATTGCCAACACCAACAACATCACCATGATGCCCAGCACTCACAACTTCACCCACCACCGGTACCACAACTGCCATGATTTTCATACATACCAACACCTCCACCATCACTGCCAAATCCAGTACCAACAACATTGCCATTACACCAACACTAACATTCTACCCACAGCCAACACCAACAGCAACACCAATGCATCATTACCAATGCCCACACATTGATAGTCATCACTAACACTAACCCTTCAAATTTCATTACCAGTATCAACAACAGCACCATTACCATTGAGTCCGCCATTTTCCTCAGCATCATCCCCACTTCATCATCCTCAATAACACCACCACTTCTCCATGAGCAGCAGCAACAGGATCACCACCACCAACATTATCATCACCAGCAACATCAGCACCAATGCCAGCACTGTCATCGTCATCACCACCACCACCATCAGTACCACCATCACCATCATCACTACCATCACCACCCAACTCAGAATTGTTTCCTGGTAATTTGAAACATTCCCTTGTCTCCGGCCTCTCTGCCCTCTCCCTGGCCTCCCATAAGTCAGGTAGGGCCAGAAACAGTCTTGGGTCAGCCAGGCCCTTTGTGGGTCTTGATGCACAGAGAGGTGAAGTGAGCAGGCCGAGGTTACACAGCTAAGAAGGAGCCCGGACCCCACTCATGAGGCCAGGCCTCTTGCACCTCCAGGAGAGACCCTTGTCCAGACACTTCCTCCCCAGGGCAACAAGCCCCTACCTGCCTCTGCTCTGGGAGCGACAGAGGGGCCACCGCTTCCGCTCCCGGGCCCCCATTCCTGCCCCATCCCCTGGCCTCACTCACAGGTACTGCAGGTGGGACAGGCCCGCAAACGCATCGTCCTCGATCACGGAGAAGGAGTTCGACGTGAAGAGGCTGGCGAGGAGGCAAGAAAGGAATTTTTCCAGAGTTGCTGCCCCGTCTCTGACATTTTAACCTTGGCCCCCACCCTCAACCCACATGGGCATGGTCACACACACATGTGCATGCCATGTAAGTAGGTGCATGGACACAGATGCTTCACAGACACACGCACACACACGTGCGCACACCCCCCAGGCACGTGCATGAACACCCCCTCCCTCGAGCTAGTCATCGCTCAGCCGGACCCCACTCACAGCAGGTGCAGGGTCGGCACCCTCAGGAAGCTGCCGGCCTTCAGCTGGGCCACTCCAGTCCTGACGAGTGAGCTGGGGACATGGGCAGTGGTGGGTCAGGAGGAAACCACTGTAAGGCTTCAGTCCCACCCCAGAGCCGTCTCCCCTCTGGGAGACTCTGCATGCCACCCTGACCCTGGTGTTTCTTCCCCACAACCCGGGAGACGGGCATTTGCCCCCTCATTTGGCAAGGAGCCCAGCAGCGCTCATTCCACCCCCTGGCTGGCCCTCCCCCCGGGCCCCTGGTGCCGCCCCTGACCTTTGGAATTTTCCCTCAGCCGCCTTCCAGATCCCAGAGGCCCCCTTTCAGGCATCCCAACATCCTTTGCTGCCCACCTCCCAAGATCCTGACGGGCGCCTGTTTCCTTGGGGCCCCTGGCATCCCGCCCCCAACCCCTGGGGTCCCGGGACTCCCATCCCCACCCTCAGGCCCCCGGAGGGCCTGACACTCACAGTGACAGCAGGCTCGGGGAGAAGTTCTCGGGCAGGTCCGGGGAGCCCTCACATAGGGCACTGTCTTTGGAGCAGGAGCAGCTCAGAGGACACTTTCCCTTTGGGGGTCTCCAGGCCGCCCCCACCCCCGCCCCTGCCAGCAGCAGCAGCAGAATGCCCGCCCCTCCCATGCCCCTCACCCCTGCGAGGCCCCGCTTCCCTCTGCCCACCCAGCTCCGCCCAGGTCGTGGCCACTACATCTCCCATGCCAGGTGCCCCTCCATCCCGCCGGCTGGCACGCTCCGCCGGCTTCTCTCGCCCCTTTCTCGATCTCTCGGTCCGTGTTTCTTCCTGTATCTCTTTGGGTCTAATTCTCTGTTTATTTCTCTTTCCCTCTCTGTCTCTCTCTTGTATTTCTGCCTCAGTGAGTTCGTCTGCTTCCCACTCTCTGTCTCTCTCTCCTTCTGTCTGTCTTTGTCTCTCTGTCTCTGTCTCTCTGTCTCTCAGTCTCTGTTGGCCTCTCTTTCTGTGTGTGTGTGTGTGTGTGTGTGTCTCCCTCTGTCTGGTGTCTTTATTTCTTGGCTCCCTACCCCCCCCTTCCCAGCTCTCTGTAAGTTTCTTTGCCTCCTCCCACGCCCCTTCTCCCAGGAGGTTTGGGAAAGGGACTCGCTGGGCACCGGGTGCGCCGGGCAAAGCAGGGTGAGAAGGATGAGGGGGTCAGAGGCCAAAGGAAGAGCAGCCCTGGGGAAGGACTGGATGGCCCCATGGGAGGGGAGGGGCCGCCGAGGGCTGGAGCCACTCCCAGCCAGCCCCCTCCCCAGATCCCCCAGTCCACCCCACTCAAGGAGTGTGAGGATGTCACTAGGGTGAGAACCAGATGGCTCTGTGGGCAGGAGGGGGGCGGGAGGAGAAAGCACAGGGGCTGGAGCCGGCCTGGCCACTCCCAGCCTGCCCCCTCCCCTGGTTCCAGGAGGGTGTGATGGGTGCTGTCACCAAGCCCTGGAGGGGCCAGTTCAGGGCCAGCTGCTCCCTCTGGTGGCCACACTCAACAGGGCAGCTGCCTCGTCCCAAAGCCGTAAACTCCCTTGCCGGCCCGGAAGTTAACCCCTTGAGTGCCCACCACCCTTTGGGGCAGGGAGCCACCCCAGCAGGAAAATGATGATGATGCCACCCGGTTGCTTGGCGTTGACTCTGCACCAGGCCCTGTCCTAAAAGTTCATCTGCTAGCTCATCGGGACCTCGCCACAGCCCCCTGAGGGTGACACTGTTATATGGCTATTTTACAGGTGGACATACTGAGGACAAAGGTCAAGTAACCTGTGGTCTAGGCTACCCCGCTGGGGCAGAGCCCAGGTGGCCGGCCCCAGGGCTGCTCCGGGTGCGTTTGCGTTCTTGCTCTGGAGATGAGAACTCACAGATACTGGCTGTTTTCGTTTGGACTGAGCTTTGAGCAATTTAGATAGATTCTGTCCATTAAATAAGAAAAATAAATCCATGATCCTTTTACCCAGCCTGAAATGGTAGAATAACCCCACTGGGCACTAACCGTGTGCCAGTCTTTACATGAATTTACTCAGTCCTCACGCCAACCCCGTGAGGTGGGTAGTACCACTAATCCCCACTTTACAGATGGAGAAACTGAGGCATGGGGAGGTTAAATGGTGCTGGACAGATCTAAACGCAACCGCTCTCCCCGGCCCCTGAGGGAGGGACACGGCCTCTCTTGCCGCCCCTGCATGCCAGGCAGACTTCAAGGAGAAGAGGCTCACCAGCACCAGCTCGGGCAGGGCGCACACATCTGGGTTCCAGGCCTGGTTCTGTGTGGCCTCAGGCAAGTCATTCGACCTCCCTGATCCTCAGTTTTCCCATCTGTCACATGGGGCGAAGGTGGCACCCCTTCCCAGGCATGTAGAGCCCTCCTGAGATGATGGGGGCCATGCCCCTGCTTGGGGCTCAGAGCAGGGTCGATGCCCCCAGTGGCCGCCAGGCCTGAGGGTGGTCTCTGGACTCCGTGCTTGTCCTGCTCTGAGACAGCTCTGTGGTCTGAGCTCGGCCTTCAGGTGACAGTCACCCTGGCTGTAGAGCAGGGGGACAAATTCTCTACAAGGTCTTTGAAAAGAGAAAGAGCTTAGTGCCAGGGACACAGAGGGGACAGAGGGGGCACAGACAGGCCTAAAGCCGTGCTCACAGGGTGGCCCGCCAGAGGGCTCCCACTCTCGTTTAGGATGAGAAGATGAGAAGGATGACAATGGCAATAATGATGATAGCTAAACTTTGTTCTGGTCACCTGTTGTGCGGCAGGCTTGTTCTCAGTGTTTTCTGTGGATCCTTCCAGGTACTCATCCCAGCCTCCCTCTGAGGGATCCTATTATCATCTCCATTTGACAGAAGGAGAAACAGCTCCAGAGAGGGTAAGCCATCTGCCCAACATCACACAGCACTCTGGAGCAGATGGCCCCCCAAGGGGAGGAAGCTGAGGTCCAGCTAGAGCTGGCCAGGGGCCCTCCCTGCTGGCACGCCTTGGTCCTCCCTCTCCGTCCCCAGGGCTGGACAAACACCGGGATTATCATTAACCAAGGCCTGCTGGTGACCTGGGGTGCAGGGCCCCGAGGGGCAGAGCTCGGGCAGACAGGCAGGAGGAGCTTTTCGAAGCCGCTGGGGTCCTCTGAGTCCATGTGCACACATGTATGAGTGTGTCAGGGCTTTGTCCATGCCTGGGCAGGAGTATGTGCCCCTCCTGACTCTGTGTCCTGCAGAGCACAGCTTCTGAGCCCATGGGGCTCTTCCGGGGCTGGGCGCAGCTTCTGTCCTTAACCACCAGGGGACCTTGGGAGAATTAGCTCCCCTCTACTAGACCTCGGTTTGCTTGTCTCTGAAATGGAGTTAATAATAAGATGATGGCCGCCAGCCAGAGGCCTCTGAGTCTGGCCCAGGGTTATACGTCCGACTGTTGTGATTTCTCCATTCTATAGGATGGGAAACTGAGGCACAGAGAGTCACATGGGCTGCTGAGGGTCACACAACCAGGAGTAGCAGAGCCCAGACCTGATCCCAGGCTTCTCTGACACCAGCGCCTGTGAACCTGGCTGCCCATGAGGACACCAGGTGTGTTGTCCTCGCGGGGGTCCTAGAGGCCGCAGGAGCTCAGGGAAGGGGGGCTTGGCAGTTAAACATGTCAACGCACGTTTGGTGGTGGTGTCTCTGAGCGTGGGCCTGTGTGTCTGTGATTGTGTGCCTGCTTGCCCGCACATGAGGGTGTGGACACAGTGCTTGTGTGTCTGTTTGGGCGGTTGTGTGCGAGAGTGGCTGGTTGTGTGGCTGTGTCCTTGACAGTGTTTCTGCTTCCCTGTGTGTGCATGAAAATGTGTGTGTGTGTCTGTGGACGTGTGTACACAGGTTGTGGGCCTTCACAGCTCTGAGACTGTGCAGGAGAGCTGGCTGTGTGTCTGCGCCTTCGAAGGTTTTTAGTGTGGCATGTGTGTATTGGTGTGTTTCTGTACAGCCATTTGTTAGTATGTCTTCACAAGAGTGAATATCTTTGTGACCACTTGTAAGAGAGGACAGTCGTGTGGCTGTGTCTTTGATTGTGTCTTGCACAAGCATCCATCTGAACGGCTGTGTGTGTGTGTGGTGTGTGAACACAAATGTGCTTGTGTCGGAGTTTTGTGACTCGTGTAAGAGATGCTGGCTGTGTATGTGTGTCTTTGGGTTTCTCTATGGGTGTGTTGTTCTGTGCGCGTCTGCCTCTGTGTTTGTATGTGTGTTCATATACGTATTTGCCTGGTTTGGTGCCTGTTTATCTGGGTCTTTGGGGTGGTGTGTGTGTGGTGCGCACCCCTGGGGGACCTCACAGCCAGCACCACACAACATACACACACATTGAAATGCCCCCAAAACAACCCTGTGGGGCTGACCAGGGCTCCAAAGAAGCCTGGGGTCAGGGGTCAGTGGGCTCCTAAGCACTCAGGCTGGGTGACCTTAGGCCCTGGCTGGGCCCAGTTCCCAGGGAGCAGTCAGAAAATCACTGACACTCACCCTCCCGCCCCAGCTCAGAAGATCTCTGAGGTGAGCGGAGGGGCACGTGTGTGTGTGTGTGTGCGCGTGTGTGCGTGTGTGTCTGCCATCCAGTCCTCCCTGCCAACTCTCTTCTTCCCAGCTTTCCCCAAACCGGCTGCCTACTGCTCCTCCGTCTGAGCCGAGAGAGTTAACCTAGCGGGCCAGGGCGGTCTGGGCTGGGGGCCGCCCCCTGGCCCCCCTCCAGCCCGGCTCCAGTTACAGCTGCTGGTTGGGGAGGGCAAGACTGGGGTGGGGCTGGGAGGGGAGACCGCTGGGGGCGGCGCGTCCAGCCCCGGGGCTGGGGGTCCAAAGTGCTCGGCCCCTGGGCACAGCCGGACGTTGGGGGCCTTCTTTCCGCAGGCGACAGCCTGATTGGGGTGAGCGTCCCCCGCCCTCCCCTCCAGGCCTCCCCCTGCGCCTGGCTGGGCCGCCTATTTTGGGAGCAGGAGTGGCCAGCCTGTGGCTTCCCAGGCAGGCCAGACCCAAGAGGAAGGGAGTGTGGTGGGAAGTTGGGGTTCCCCCAAAGGTGGGAGTGTGGGTGCCGCTCCTTCCTTCCCTGCGGCTCCGTGTGCACCCCGGCTGGGTGTGGGTTTTGGACACTCACGTGTGTAGGGCCGGTTGCGTGACTGTGTGGGGGCACCAGAGGCCCAGATGACGAGTAATGTGTGCCTGTGTCTCCACCCTACGTCCTGCTCCAACCAGAAGTTGGGGGAGTGGGCGTTGTCTCCATTCTAACCCCACTGCGTGTGTGTGACTGTGTGTCCGTCCCTGCCCCTGGCATCTGTCTTCTGTCTCTCAGCCGCACCGGCCTGGGCCTCCTGTCACCCGCCCGGTGGTGTCTGCTCGGGAAAGATGTCACCAGAGCCGGGCGGAGGAGCTGTTTTTCCCTTCTCCCATTGCTTCCAGGAGAGCAGCAAGGGTGGCCTTTCCCACGGGGACAGCCTGTGGCACTGTGGCAGCCGGGCCTCACCCCGCAGGGCTGGGCATGACCCCCGAGTGGGGGAAGGAAGGCTGTTGCCATGGTGGCCTGTGCGAGGCAAATTCCTCCAGGGTGAAGTGGGAGATATTTTTACCCCGGGGGCAGGCAGAGAGCGGGCCGGCCGCTGAGGGCAGGAGAGCGGGGATATCGCAGACATAATGAGGCTGTGGTGTGCGCGCAGGTGGGCCCTTGGGCGTATCCTGGCCGTGTCATCCCTCACGGGGTGTCTGTCTCTCCACCGTGGGGTGTGGCACCTTGCTTTCCCCACTAGGGCAGCTGTGGGGATTCTGGGGCCTGCTGCGGGGAGGCCCCCGTGGACGGTGTATGTCTCACCCCTGTCCTTGCTGTCATGTGACACCCATCATGTGGGTTGTTTTAGTGACACTGTGTCCCCATGAAGCAGAGGGTACCCCTGTTTCTTGGGGTGGCCAAGCTGGATGACAGAGGCTTTTGGAATTAAGTCCTTCTACTGTCTCTGACTTAACCCCTTGGGTTCAGGCCCCAGTGGTGGAGGGACGAGGGTACAAATTTCCTGACCTTTGGTGTTCCCAGGACAATGGCATCTCTTGGACACCTCTTGGTTCTCTGTGTGGGTCTCCTCAGCATGGCCAACGCAGGTGAGTCTGGGGGAGGGAGCCCACCACCCACCTCACCCCCAAGGGTGGCAGGGGTGAGGGAAACCTGGCAAGAGAACCGAGTTGGGGACTTCAACCTAAACTGAGTTAGTTGAGGCACCAGGAAACTGGGGCTCCCACATGCAGTCCAGTCACAGGCTGGTATTTAGGGGAGGGGATCAGGCAAAGGTGGGCGATGGGATGGTGGCCAGCTTCCCATGAAGGATGGAATCTTAGCCTGTAATAAGAAGGGGAGCTGGGGCAGTCAGGTGCCCCTTGTCCCTCTCGGGACAGTGCAGAGGGTCCAGGTAAGAGCCAGAGAGGGTGGGCCGCCTGCTCAGGGTCCAGTCACCCCCAAACTCTCAGCCCAGGAAGGTAAAGCCCCAAGAGGGTCACTTTATGCCCCTCCCTGTCCAGGATCCCAGGATCCCAGGAAGCATCCTGATCTCTCTCTCTCTTTCCAGAAGCTCCACAGGAACATGATCCATTCACCTATGGTGAGGGAGGGGCATCCATCTTTGGGAGTTGGGGAGTGGGGTTTGGGTTTGCCTGTCCTGTCCTCATTCACTCTCTCGCTCTTTCTCCCTCTCTCCATGTCTCTGACCCCCAGTGTTTATATCTCTGTCACTCTCCTTCTCTCTCTTTCCCTTGATCTGGCTCTCTGACTGTCTTGATCTCCTCTTGTCTGTCTGCTTCTCTCTGTCTCTTTCTGTGTGTCTGCTTCCTTATTTGATCTCTCCCTGTCTCTCTGATTCTTTCTCTTTCTCCTTTTACCTCTCAGTATCTCATTGCCCATCCTCTGCTGCCTTCTGCCCTTTCTCTCCTCCCTGTTCCCCTCAGCCTCTCCATCACCCCCCTTACTCCCTGTTTCCTCTCTGCCCTGCCCAGCTTCTCCCCTCCCTTTCCCTTCCACCCTCTCCTCTCTCTAATCTCCCTTCTCCCTCCTCCCACATCTGCTCCATCCTCTCATTGATTTCCTTCCTCCTTCCCCTCCTCCCCATTCTGCCCCTCTCCGATCCTTCCTCCTCCCCTCCCTGCCCTCACTGTTCTCCTTGTTGCCCGTAGACTACCAATCACTGCGGATCGGAGGCCTCATCATCGCCGGGATCCTCTTCATCCTGGGCATCCTCATCGTCCTGAGTGAGTACCCCCGACCCCACCGCCTCCAGCCCCTCTGCGGGTTTCCGCCCCAGCTCCGCCCTGTTCCCGCCCCGCTTCCAACCTCGCCGGTATCCCCTCGGCCTCGCCTCCGTTCCCGCCCCGCCCCCGTCTCCCTCGGCCCCGCCCCTGTCTCCCTAGGCCCCGCCCCTGTTCCCGTCCTGCCCCATCTCCCTAGACCCCGCCCCTATTCCCGCCCCGCCCTATCTCCATAGGCCCCGCCCGCGGCCCCGCCTCTACCCCGCGGCCCCGCGGCTCGCAAGCTCCAGCTGGAGCACGAGCGCCGCGCCGCGCCCGCTGGGAGCCGACGCTCAGCCCGGTCCTCCCCTTCCCCCCACAGGCAGAAAGTGCCGGTGCAAATTCAACCAGCAGCAGAGGTAGGAGGCCCTCCGGCCCGCACTCACCTACTCCCGCTCCAGAGGGGCGCTGGGGGTGAGCCAGAGCCCCGTGCGCAAATCTGCATTAAGCGCCTACTACGTGCCTGGCCCCGAGGCGGGCGCTGGGACCCAGCCGCGCCTTCACCGCCGCCGGCCTGGCTGAGCTCCCAGCCTAGCGCGGGCGGGGGCCGTGGGTTCCAACAACCCCACGAATGTAAAATCACAAAGCGTGGTAAGCGCTGCAAAGGAAAGAGCCGGGCGAAATGAGATCACCTCACTTGCTGGCCCAGTTTAGCTCGGAGTCCTATTCCTAGCTCTTTGATTCATCTTTAAATAAAAATTTAAAGCCCAGGCGGAGTATGAATACCTTCTCCAAGTTAAAGCAATTAGAGATGTTTTTATAAATAATAGCTAATACTGGTTGGGTGTGTCCTCCGTGCCAGATACTGTCTGACTGTGTGTTATCTTAGTGACCCCTCCCGCCACGTCTATGAGGTAGGTGCTGCTCTCAGCCTCATTTTACAGATGAGCAAACCGAGGCACGGGAGGTGAAGTCACTAGCCCAGGATCACTCGGCTAGAAGACGAGGATTCTGGGTTTCTAACCTAGGCCGTCCCTGGGTAGGGTGCCCCCAAGTCCCTTTGGTCATCCCTCCCCCGCCAGCTCCCAGTCCCTTCCCCCAGGCACTCGGCACTCGGGAGATGCTCCCTGTCACCGCGTGGAGCGCCTCCCGCCACGCCCTGAACCTGCTCCTGGGGGCGCCGGCTCCTCGCCCACCGCTGGGCCTCGGGACACAGGTCTATGAAACGAGGCTGCCCTGGGCATTCGGGGAGCGGCCGCCTCTCTCCTTTTCCATCCCCAATTCCTTCTGCCTCTCCTTTCCCAGGACTGGGGAACCTGATGAAGAGGAGGGAACTCTCCGCAGCTCCATCCGCCGTGAGTTTGGGGAGACGTCGGGTGTTTGGGGGTGAGGGACGTTTCCGAGAACCCCTTTCCTGGCCCTCCTTGGCTGCGTGGAGGGAAGGGCTTGGTCTGAAACCCGAAGGCGGGGAGTTCCCCCGCTGCCCACTCCACAGCAGCAGTGTGACTCCCTGACACCCGAACTCTCTGTGTCCCCCCAGGTCTGTCCACCCGCAGGCGGTAGAAACAGCTGGCGCGATGGACCCCAGCCAGGTCCTGAACTCTGACTGGGCTGCGGGAGCTAGTGAGGGGGAGGAGGGGGCGGGGGGCTGGGGGCTGGGGGGTGGCTGGAGGGCTCTCCTGCCTCTCACCCGTTTCACCCCCATAGGATCCCCTGGCACATGACGCCTCCCACCCAGCCCCGAGCGCCCACCGCCACCAGGACTGTCATCTTCCCGAGCCCTGCCCCCACAGACTCGTCTCTGCCGCCCAGACTTCCAATAAAACATGCTTTCTCTCCTGACAGCGCTTTGTGGATCTGTCGGTCCTTCTGCGCGAAAGCCCAGGCGCCCCCTTGGCCCCGGCAGGGGGCGCCCCCACCCTTGGGGAAGGGGCGGGGACGTCGGCGGTGGGCGGGGGCGGGGGCGGGGGTGGCCTGGACGGGGGCGGGCTCTCCGGGCACCCATTGGCTACCGCCCCCCAACACCAGGGCTCCCCCCATCTCCCCCGACATCAGTCGGTCCCGCTTCCAGCTGCTGCAGCCGCGCCTTCACAGCCTCGGCGTCCAGCCGCCTCTGCTCCGGCCGGCATGGCGACCCCGACCCAGGCCACCACAGAGGGTGAGCGTCGCCTGGGGAGAGGGCGCAGGGGGGCTCTGGTACTGGAAAGGGGGGCAGTGGGGAAGGGGGTGTCTGTCCTTCCTATGGGCGGAGGCCCCTGCAGTGCACCCCTTGGCGCCCCTCCGGGCATCTTTGACACCCCCTCCCGGTGGTGTCGTTCCTGTGCAGGACCCGCGGTTGGAGAGCAGCAGTCCCGGGAGAAAGGATGCTGGGACCGGTAGCTATGGCAACCGGGTGGCTGGTCCTGCACAGCAGTGGTAGTGGATGGGAAAAGATGTGCTTCGAGGGTGGGAGCGGGTGGTTCTGCGGCCGCAGAGGTTCTCGCAGATTTCGGGGGTCCCTGGGGTGAGTAAGGGGAGGGGGTCCATATCCTTCTTTTTTCTAGCGCTGGCTCTTATGGTGGGTGTTTAATCCCTGACAGCAGGTGCGGCGAGAAGCAGGGAGAAAGAGGGAAAAACAGGGAGAAGGATAGCTGGGGGAAGTGAGAGAGAGAGATGGAGAGAGACAGTAAGAGAGGGACACAGAAAGGAATATAGAAAGACACTGACTGAGAAAGCCTGAAAGAGACAGAGAGATGCCAAGAGAGACAGGAGACTCAGAGTCAGAGACACAAAGAGAGACCCAGAGAGAAAGACGGACGGATGTGAGATTCAAAGAATGAAGGGGAGAGGCAGAGAGCAACAGAGATGCAGAGAAAGAGAGAGAGGAAATGAGAGACTGAGAGACAGAAGGACTGAAGCAACTATGGAGAGGGAGGCATCGAGAAAGAGAGGAGGAGAGAGAGAGATGGACCCACAGCACCAGAGAGAAATAGAAGGAAGGGCAGCACAGGGTGCGGCCAGACCACTGCAGTAAGCCCCCATGGGCAGGAATGGGGGGACCCTCCTTTCCGCCCAACATCAGGGGTGTCGATTTGTCTGGAGGTGCACTTGCGTGTGCACACAGATGCCCCTTCCCACCGCCATCCAGCCGCGCGGTGATGTCCATTTCCCTCCCAGTAACCCAGTTGTACACCCATTCAACACTGGCTCCCCTGACAGCCCCTTCCCTGTGCCTGTTTCTGCAGAGGAGCAAGGAAAGGATGCTTTACTGGGGGGGGGGGGGGGATGGGGAGGGTTTCCAGCACCAAGAGCAGGGCCAGGGGATAGTCCAGCGCTGCTGAGGAGCCCCTGGTGGTGAAGGGAACCCCAATTCCACCCCGGTCTCTCCTTCCCTGCCCCCTTTCTTGCTGGGCGGGGGCTGCTGCACTGAGCCATATCTGCAGAATTTGAAGCAGGGCGGGGTGGGGGGGCTGCAGAGGCTGGAAGCTACCCTAGGGAGAGGGGGCAGGGCTGAGCCAGCAGGCCTGGCGGGAGCCCAGAGCTGCTTTTCGCAGAGATGGTGGTTAGCAGGATCGATGGCAGCAGACGGGCAGAGGTGGGAGGACAGATGCTCCCCGCACCTTTTCCCCAGTCATAGCACGAGAGGGGACCGCAGGTCTCAGGAACCCCGGGGGGAGGAAAAGCATGTTAGGTGTTGCAAACGCTTGAGGAAACTAATTAATGGACTGTTGGGGGAAGGAAGTGAAGGCTCTCCCCACCCTGTCAGTGAGCAGGAGGGAGAGTTGGGGACAAACAGAAAGGGGAGGTGTGGGCATAACTGGGCCTGGGCCCCTATCCCTGAGAAGGACCCTCGGCTTGGCCAGAAGCCAGCCCTGCAGGGGCAAGAACAGGAGGTACAAAGGGAGCAGAGGAAGTCCAGATTGGCCCCAAGGTTAGAAACCCAACCCTCAAGCCCCACACAGGACCCCACCCAGCCTGGGGCGGGGGGGGGGGGGACCCATCACCTCTCTTCACCTCTGGAGATGCCCCAGTTGCCGTAGCAACCACCTCCTTCCTGTTGTCTCCCTGGCAACTGGCCAGAAGTAGTGCACATTCCTTCTCCTGCCTCTTGGCTCCACCCTTAGCCCAGCCTTGCCCTGAGGACCCAGATTACTGGGCAGCAGGGACCAGAAGAGGAACTTCTGCATGGAGCTGGAGCACCTAGGGAAGAACAGAGGAGGATTCTGGGACAGGCGCTCACCCAGTGGGCTCCCGATGGTTTGGGAAGGTAGGGTGTGTGGAAACGCAGGAGGCAAAAGCAGGATATCCAACTGGTCCACCTCTGATGCAGCCTCCTGCAGCCTGGCTGGAGGCTGCATCATATTCATTCATTCATTCATTCATTCGCTCTTCTTTTCATTTATTCTAAAAAACTTCTTTGAAAGACTTTTATAAATGCCAGGATTAACAGCAGAGATGAGTTAAGCAAATTTGCTCCCCATCTGCTGGGGGAGCTGAGATAGAGCGCAGATGACTCTCCAACAGTGTCTCCCCATCTGGAGCTTTCGAGTACCACCTTCATGACGTATGCCCTATCCAAATGTTACCCACACTCGTATTTATTTAATATGTTTCCCTCAAAAGATTAACTTTTTAAAAACTCAATTAGCCTTATTTTATATCACCAGCACAAAGGAAAAATCAGGATTTTTTTGCCTTAAATTGAAGGCAGGTATAAAAAGGATCTTAAACAAGTGACTTCACTTTTTGGGGCCTCAGTGTCCCTCTCTGGTGGAATGAGGATGAAGATGCCACCTGTCTCAGGGAGCTCCTTGAAGAGGAAGTGTGTTAATACCTGCGAAGTGCTTAGAAGAGAGGCTGACAGGGAGTCAGTGCCATCAAATGCCGGTTAGATAAGTAAATAAAGGAGAAAACCTGACAATGCCGCAAAATTCTGCTTAGGTATTGTTGCCTGCTGAAGACCCTGAGCCCAGGACCTGTTTTCAGTTGGGTAGAGAGGAGATTAACAAGGGCTGAAAGGTGTTAAGGACACATCACCACCCACTAGGGACCACGGACTGCGGAGGGCGCCCTTACCCATGTGTGGCTCAGTGTGGCTCAGGGTCCGGCCCAGGTGCCCGCTGTGCTGGTCAGTTCAGGCTAGAGCACGCCACGATAACGAATAGCACGCAGCATCCCATGGCTTCTGACAACCAAGGTGTATTTCTCACTTACACTGTACGTCCATCTCAGGTCGACCAGGAGCCTCTGCTCACCAAAGGAAGCTGGAGCAGCTCCCACCTTGAACATTCATGTCACCTGGCCCAGGGCAAAGAGAGCTCTTGCATGGGCACTGAAATGCTCCAGCCTGGAAGTGACAATGACACTTCCACTCACGGTTTATTGGCCAGAATTAGTCACATCCCTCCCCCACCCAACACACACACACATCCTTTCTGGAGCCTAGAGGGGGGAAGGAGACTAGTGACAACATGTAGCACCGCCCTGGCCCTCCTGGTCCCTGCCCCCCCAACACACACACAAGGGTGCACGCTTTGCAGAATTCTGCTCTAGACAAGACAGAACGTACCGAGAGCCATCAGGGGCATTAGGGAGCCACCAGGATGGGCTCCTTGAATGGGAAGGACGTTCTGAGCTCTCCTGACGATGGTTCAGGACAGGGAGTGGGAGTGGGGAGAAGCAAATCCACAGACACGCCCGCATTCTACCCTCACGGTAACATTTATGAAATCAGGGCGAGTCTTCTAATGACGGGTGTGTTGCGTGGCACAGTTACGCGCATGTTCACGCAGGTACACACACGGGGAAAGCTATCACAAAATCAATTTTGAATCTTAAAACCAATGGTGTCTTAGAAATCAGTAACGTAGGATATATTACATAAGATAAGATAGGGTATTTTACAGGACAGCCCCCGGTGCTGGATCTGGGGACAGGAGCCAGAGGCCGAGAGCAGTAGGCTCAGTGCCTGCCTTGGGGGACTCTTGGATGACTGAGGGGTTTTAGGGGGTGTTCAGGGAAAGCTGATATCCTTAGCATCCCACCAGTGGGACTGGAGTCTGTTAACCCCCAGCATCAGAAGCAAAGGCGTGTGGATGTGTTTTTCAGGAAATGAGTCCACAGCTTGCATCAACCTCCACAGAGAACTAGGACCAGGACTGCCATAGTGTGGTTGGGTAGGTTGTGCACTGCACAAGGGAAATTACCACCCAATGGAGTGAACGGGGACTAGAATCCAGCCTATGCTCCACTCCTCAAGCTTTGTGTCCTGCCAGGAGGCCATATCATCCAGAGCAAGGGGTCTCTTTATCTGATTTCTACACAGAAACCGTTGAGCAGGTGGCCCCATCTGGATCCTCAAGAATGTTAAGAAACCCAGGGTTGAAACATTTCTTTCCCTCTCTGTCTCTCTGCCTTCCTTCCACAGCTCCTCAGGAACCTGACCCATTTTACTATGGTGAGTGGCGGATTCAGTGATGAGGGCACCCCGGGGCTGGATGGAGGGTGGCTGTAGATCCCCACAGATCACTGCTGGAGTGGCTTCAGCTGTGGCTACCTGGCACATGCTGGGCCACTGGCCATGTGATCACACTGATGCTGTTCATAGCACCTGGGCCCGTGGAGGGCAGAATCAGACTTGGGGGGTACCTTCTCTGGGCCCCCCCAAGCTTCCCAGGACTCCAGGCTGGTGCTCTGGGGTCATCAGAGAGGGAAATAACTCAGGTCAGGCCGCCTGGATTTGAATCCTGGCTTAGCCACTCACTAGCTGTGTGGCCTGGAGTAAGCAACTTTGCCTCTCTGGACCCTTCTGTAAATAAGAGATAGTAATAATAGTTCTCACCTGTGAGGCTTGTGGGAGAGATTTATTTGGAGGATGCTCTTAAATCGTCCCCACAGCACTGAAGCTCAGAGAAGTTACCCCCAGGTCTGGCAGACCTGCCCCAGTTCCCTCTCCAAGCCCTCCCCCCC